>NC_038247.2:7483062-7783062 GCF_000004515.6 Glycine max
ACCTATTAATGTCCGCTTATCCGGTATCCAGTGAGTTATGCTGATAATTTCAGCTGCTAGACGAGGTTCAGTCATACATTATTGTCGAAAGGTCTGTGAAATATAATAATGCTGTTGCGGCTGATTCCATGGCTCCAGAGTTTCTTCACATGGTCAGTAGCTTAATCCCCTTTTTCTGTACATTATTGATGCAGTCGAGTGCTGATTTCTACAATGGTCATACTTTGTAAATAATAAGAAGGATTTGGCTGATCCAATATGTTTTTACTATACTTTCAAATGAGTAACTTTAGTGGATTGTGAGAACTGGGAAGTCATAGTTGGATGGATTCCCAAAAACTATTTTTAACTTTTATGACACTCATTGTTCTGGAATATAGTAGAGTTTGGAAGTTTAGTGTAATAATTTAAATGATTTATACTCATACAGACAATGCATTTCAAGTCACACGTTGGACTTCTGTATATAGTTATCAATCTCGGATAGTGACTGATTACAAAAATGCTATAGTGGTATAGCACATAGTGGCATGGCTGCTATTGTGATATATTTTTTATACGAATTGTATAATTTATGCTATATGCATATAAATGCTCACAAAGAAGAGTGAAGGTTTGTTGCCTGAAAACGATCACTCTGGTTGCACAAAATCAGAACAAAGAGAAGAGATGTCTCAAACAGAGAGAAGTGTGTAAAACTAAAGTTTGTATAGCCCTTAGGGTTTTTAAAGTTTTAACCTTTAAGAGAAATGGGATTTTGTATAGCCTCTCTGAGAAACCCTGTCTTTTGGGCTGCTTAAAATGATGCGGTTTTGGGGGCTAGAATGACATTTTGTATAGCCTCTTTGAGAAACCCTGCTTTTTGGTATGCTTGACACTTGTGAACTATAAACACACTACTATTCGTGTTCCATGGACAGGCCAACAGCTGCTCTGCCATGCACCATTGCAAAAGCATGCTATTGATAACCTTGCTTTGATCCCTCATTTGGGTGTTGTATAGCATGATGAGTTATCTTAAGAGGTAGTAATCCTTGATTATCTATTCCATAGATTCCTTGTTCTTGTATTTTTGCCGTTGAACCTCAGAACATGATATGTGCGTGTGTTCTGCCAACTAGAAACCTTTTAGGTTCTTCCTTTTCCCCTCTTGTTCCATTAATGGGTTCATTATAGGACCCAAAAGAATAAATGGGAACAAGGTCAGAGTTAGTTAGATGATTGGATGTTTGTTTAGCTAGTTTTAGTTAGAATCTAACTAGTCGATAGTTTGTTAGGCATAGGCGTTTAAATAGCTGGAGCAAAGGCCTTTAGGAGTTTAGATTTGAGAACTGAGCAAAGGCTCTATTGTGTAAACTGTAAAGGGCAAACCTTTGTGAAAGGCAAACCTTTGGAAGGAAAATCCTCTCCATTGGTCCCATGTGTAACATTCCAAACGAATTACACCAGAATGAGAGGGATCCAGAGGTTGTGTAGGTATGAGACTGTATAATTGACAATGACTTAAAGGAATTAATTGATATTACCTATACCAACAAAATACATTTATTTTTCTGTAGCCCATCACTTAAGAACTTTACAATTAAGCATGCTTGGCTTGAAGTAGTTATGGAATGAGTGGCCTTCTGACAAGTTTTCTGGAAAATGTGAGAGTGAGGACAAAACACACTGAAATGTTTCGTGTTGGTTTGTGGGAATAGTCATTGATCCTGAAAGCATCCAAAACAGATTGTCCAGGTCTTGAACAGGGCTACCTACGGAGGGTTTTGACCAACGAATGTTGAGTGAAGTTTCACTGTGTGAAGTGTCGTAGTGCATGAGCCGCCAAGAAGTCGACAATCAAGGGCGTTACAAATGGTATCATAGCAGACCTCTCTTCTAACACGGTATGATTCGAGGACGAACCAGGCGAAAACAGGTGAACATGTAACATCCTAGACGAATCACACCATAATGAGAGGGATCCAGGGGTTGTGCAAGTATGAGACTATATAGTTGGCAATGACTTATAGGAATTAATTGGTATTACCTATACCAACAAGATACATTTACTTTTTGGTAACTTATTACTTAAGAACTCCACAATTAAGCATGTTTGACTTGGAGTAGTTATTAGATGAGTAACTTTTTTGAAAGTTCTCGAAAAACGTGTGAGTGACGACAAAACACGTTGAAAAGTCTCGTGTTGGTTTGTGGGAATAGTCATTAATCCTGAAAACAGACGAAACAAATTGTCAAAGTCTCAGAAATGGTTCCCTACGGAGGGTTCTGACCAATGAAAATGTTGAGTGAAGTGTCATTGTGTGAAATGTCGTAGTGTGTGAGTCACTAAAAAGTCGACAATTAGGGGCATTACACCATGTATGTTATTTAATAAATAATAAGTAATATCAAAGTATTATGTTTTCCTTTCCTTGTATTTCTCATCTCTCTGAAAGCTTAAAACCTGTTTCTAGGTTCCTAAATCTAATAGTTTGTGTTATTAATCATATTCTGCTTCTTTAGATTGCCTTCATTGCATATTCGAGAGTTCAAAATATACTGGTATTTAGCTGCTTCTGAACTTGATAAGGTCTAATTTGATATAGATAGTTCATTTAGAAAATTGTTTGCCCAAAAAGTGAAATGGGCTTGCTGACAGTATTTTCTCTGTGATACTTGCTTTTAGTTCCTGTTTCTGATTTCTTTTCTTTCTTTTTATGAAGATGTTAATTCAATATTACATGGAGTGACAGTGCTTGCTGAAGTGCATCAGGTGGATTCTCATGCATGCTTGTAAGTGTATCATGTTGATTTTATGGCCACTTAGTAATTGTTTTGTTAATTATATATATTGGAAGATACGCCTTTGTGAGCACACACATATTCAGTTTGTATAGGTTTAATAAACATTTCTACTTTATCTTAATTGACTTGGTGATATTTCTTTGGATTTTGACTTTACATGCAGTACACAATGGTTCTGTGTCTGAAGACAATACTATGAAGGAGGAGGCAAGAAAACTGTTTCATGATGGACTGGAAAATAAATTAATATTGTTCTTTAACAATATTTTGTCAAGTAGCTACCCAGAGCAAATGGTATGTTCAGTCTCCATCTACTATTTTTTAATTTTGCATGATTATATTAGATGGGTAGTTAACTTGTGTTTGGTATGTGATCCTCACATAACTTTGATGCAATTACTTTGATCTATGTTCAGTCTCCATCCTAACATTAATGGCTGAATCTTGTTGTATGGCATTGCCTTCTTGCCCTATTCTTTCATATTCTTGATTAATGTATTATGTATCTCCAAGCCATAGGATGTTGTGACTGTAAATTATAATATGGATCAAGTGAATTTTTGAATGAAAAATTTATTGCTTGATGATTCAACATGTGTGAATTGTGGAATGGTTGAAGGATGCTGATTTTTTTACTCTGTGGGCTGAGGAGACTCTAATTGAAGACAACTTGGTTTTAGACATCCTTTACCTGGCATATTATGATTCGTTCTGTACCTGTGGCGGTGAAATGTGGAAGAAGTTTGGTTCTCTTTACGAGGTATAATGTTATACTTCTGCTGGGGCTTGTGATATTTTCTTAAATCAAATCGTTGCTTAAAATCATTTTTTTGATCCAGGGAATCTTAGCTGGTGATTATAATTTGGGAAAGCTAGCAATTACTACAGAAACACAACAGTTGTCTTATCATGCTAAAGTTCAGCTGCTGCTTATTTTAATAGAAACCCTGAACCTGGAGAATGTTCTTCAAATGGTTCATGATGAAGTACCTTACAGGTTAGCCTAGTATTTATTTATACCATGATGAGTACTTCAAAGTTATGAAGAAAACATGTTGCCGAACAGTTTGGTTAAACCATGAAGTACTATGAAGTGTGAATTGCCAGGCCATAATCTGAAACCTCGTTGTTTGATGCAATGACTGGCTGAATGCTGAACTGAATGTGGTCTTCTAGGCTTATAAATTTCTCTTTGTTATAGGAAATATCTTGTGGTCTAAGCCCTAAGGCAATCA
Organism: Glycine max; assembly: GCF_000004515.6. Classification (NCBI taxonomy): domain Eukaryota; kingdom Viridiplantae; phylum Streptophyta; class Magnoliopsida; order Fabales; family Fabaceae; genus Glycine; species Glycine max. Next base: position 7,487,085 of record NC_038247.2, read on the forward strand.
TGAGACAGATGTTCTATTCTTTGAGGCTTGCCTTCCTTAAATATGTCATTTCATTCATTAACCAAGTAGAATTTCAATTTGTAACTGGATAAGAAATTGCATACTTTGTCCTATTCTGTTCTTCATTGAAATCTATCAATCTCTCACCTTAAATGTTCTTGTTTTGTTGCTTCTTCTTAGAATGTGGCTTTGGGCCTAACTCAACCCCTAAAGCTAGCTCACAGGATGAGTGTTGCCTCCCACTTATATATTCTTTCTAGCCGATATGAGACTTGGGTTTTTCCCAATCCACCCCTTCATGCCCAACACTTTTGGGCTTGGTGCGTGGACAACATGGTGTGTGACCCTTTGAATGGATCTAGAATAGGCTTTGATAACAACTTAGAATGTGGGTTGTGGGCCTAATTCAATTCTAAAAGCTAGCTCATAGGGTGAAGGTTGCCTCTCAAGTCGCACATAGGCTAGAGATACTGCCAAGATAGAGTATATAAGTGAGGGACGACCCTCACCCTTTGAGTTAGCTTTTGGGGTTGAGTTAGGCATAAAACCACATTCTAAGACTTCTAATTCTGGGCGTTCAAAATAGCAAAGTTATATGCTATAATTCATTGTTAGAGTTCGTTGATTTTGCCAATAATTCCATGTCTATTTTAATTTTGTGTTATTTATCAGCTTTGGATATGGAACATGTTCATTTGGTTAGTTTCATGTAGTGATATTCTTTGCCTAGATCTGTGGGTATTGAGTCAAATTCTCCATTCATAGTGTAGTACATATGATCTTATTATATTAGTTACATCGTGTGGCATAAATTGCCTGTCTGTATTTTACAATTGATTTTTTAATTAATAAGTTTTGTTGAATGTTGCAAAATCTGTTTGGAATTTGGATTTCCCAGGAAAGGTGTGTCTACTTTTTCCATGACTGATGTTCAAGATATGGATGCATTAGTTTCTACGTTCAATGCTTTTGAAATGAAAGAAGCTGGTCCTCTAGTTCTAGCATGGGCAGTATTTCTTTATCTACTCTTGACACTTGTGGAAAAAGATGAAAACAATGAGCTGATGGTTGTGGTTAAGTTTTATGTGAATTTTTGGTTTACTACTTATCATGTGAGTGTATTACAAAGTTTAACCCTTTTTCTTTTCTCTGCATCCAGGAGATTGATCACATTAGTTATGTTCGTCAAGCCATTGAGGCTGGATCCTTGCGTTATTGTCTTGAAATTCTTGAATGTGACATTTTGAAGGATTACGATGTGCGTCATTCAGACTTGGGTAGCATAACTTGTTATAGTGGATTAGTTTTTGTTAAACCTTGAGCAATTCCTTTCTTTTCTATTATGAATCATTCAGCTTTCTACTATACTAAATTGTGTTTGTAAAAAGCAAACTAAGCATGATATATTCTAATATTTATATTCATACTATAATGGTAGTATAGTGTATATATTCTTAATTTTGTATGTTCTTCTGTATAAATTATACTATAATGATTTCCCCCCTTCCATCAGGGCTCAGTGTCTGGATATCGCGGTGTTTTGAGGACATTCATATCTGCATTTGTTGCATCTTATGAATTCAAGCTTCAGGTATGGTTGTAAAATCTGTAGTTATTTTTTGAGAGATTATTTACGTCTTTCTCATTTGTTCTGCTTCAATAAACGTACAGCCTGAGGACAGTAACTGCACTTTGATACTGGATATTCTTTGCAAGATTTACCGTGGAGAGGTTTGGATGTATAATCGTTCATTTCACTCATTGCTTCATTGTCATGATATCTGCCAGTGATCATTTATCAATTCAAGGACTGCTCCTTAACTTTCAGGAATCATTATGTATTCAGTTTTGGGACAAGGAAAGTTTTATTGATGGTCCAATTCGGTCTCTTCTTTGCAACCTAGAGAGTGAGTTCCCTTTCAGGACACTTGAAATTGTACGACTCCTGTCATCCCTTTGTGAAGGAACTTGGCCTACAGAGTGTGTAAGTAAATAAATAATTCATGTTTTTTCTGTTATCTTGTAAAATTGGAATAACAGTACCATTGGTGTCTCAAAGCCAAAGGAACATTTTTGTTTCTCGAGCCCTTGGTAGCCTTTCTTATGGATGCATTTTTTCAACAGGTATAACTTTCTAAATAGGTCTGTTGGTATATCATCCTTGTTTGAGATTAATAGTGATTTGGAGGTAGTTGAGGCACTACAGGCAGTGCAAGTTCCTGGGGTTGAAGGTTTCTTTATTCCAGCTGGAACTCGTGGGCGTGTCTTGAGAGTTGTTGGAGAGAACACTGCCCTTGTACGATGGGAGGTGAATTATGCTAATATTGCTACTAATTTACGATGCTTTAGTTTACATTTCTAAGTGTTTCCTGTACCTTCATCTATAATAATAAATTTTCTTCACAACTCATTTATGGTGGCGTGGAAATAAATGAGTTATTTTTTTTAAAGTGTTATTGCTTGTTCTAGTATTTCTTTTCTGTCTCCTCTTTGCATTGGACTTGGATGGGAATAACCAATAACCTGAAAATTCTCCCAATCATATCATGTGAGGCCTGTTCTAAAAGTTCCTAATAGAAATTATCTGTAAATTCTTTAGTAATTGGTTTGCAATTTGAAATATTATTCTTCAGTGATTGCTAGAATATATGTAAATACTTTACCATATCTATGATTATCCTTTAAGATCAGTTTCCCTTTTTCCTCTTTATGCCTTAGGATTAGTTACCATATTTCTTTATTTTATCATGATTTATTTCCATAATTAGCTAGGATTATGATTAGTATAAATAAGGGTTAGTACTATAGGTTTTATGAATATATCAATACATTGTAATACATCTCAGTAAATATAAATTCAGTGTTTCATTTTCTTTTAACTCTTTTCCTCCCTCAATATCTAAAACTATATATTTTCAACAGTGATAATCAAATAAATGATGGTGTTTCAGTTTCCAGTCTTCAAATGTTGTTTAGTTGGCAATTATAAATGTTGCTTGTGCTTTACACGCCTTATAAATTTTACCTTAGTTTGAACTTACTTGGGGTGGGATTTATATCTTATCAATATTATCTCAGATTTTGAATTCGTCCTGACAAATTCTTCTTTTTTCTAGTATTCACCATCTGGAATGTTTGTGTTACTCCTACATTTGGCCCAAGAGATGTATTTGAATAGCAAGGATGAAGTTGTTTATACACTTGACCTGCTTAGTAGATTGGTGACTTTTAACACTGTAAGTTGGTTAAGTTTAATTGACCATTTATTTTCAATTTGGTTCTTTGTAAGGATATAGTTACTGCATGGTTCTTGTTGCAAATCCAGTATTTTATTTCTCAGGGATGGCATCATGAGATGAGATTTAAAGGTTTTGTTAATTATTTTGAGAAAGGTACCATATCAATTTTGTCCATAATTTGTGGTTGGTTTCTGTTAACATTGGAACAAGAATTGCATTCAAGTTCTTGCATGAGTTTATCCCAATGGGCCAATATTAAATTACATAGGGGAAAGGAAAATTTGACTATGGACCATTAGAAACATTGTAGCATGAAAAGTTGTTTAAACATTGATGTTCCAGGTTTCATGTACTTTCCTTAGTTTATATATATATAATTGTATGGTTTTGTCATTTATGAATGAGTAACTTTCTTCTTCCTGCCATTTGGTTCTGACTTGTCTTTAAATTTTCATTTTTCACATGATCTTGCAGTCACAAGGGAGGGCTACAACTGGAGGGAGGATATTCACTTTCATGGATAATATATGCCAATCTTTCCTTGCCACCGTAGAGACATTATCATCTGCTCTAGATGCCTCTGAGGATATTCTCAACTTTCTTGCATGTCAAGTAGAATTACTCCTCCAGTTGACAAGAACTGTCTTTAAAAGCCTCGCCTTACATGTATCCCTACTTGTTCTGAAATGTTCTAGTTCTGGTCTTAAACTATTTAGTGCACTTAAGCCGTTACCTTCTGAGGCTAATGTGATCATGAAACTTTTACTCACATTGCTGCTTTCAGTACTACAGTCCGATTCCCTTAATGCACATTCAGGTGGGGCAACTAATGAGAGTTCTGGTGAGGACTTCTCAAAGGTTTCAAATGCAACCCTGGGACTACTACCCATTCTTTGCAACTTCTGAGCATTGCATGCTATCCCTGTCAGTTATGGACTTGATACTGAGGTGCTTCTTGACACCCAGGACTTGGTTACCTGTCCTGCAGAATCATCTCCAAGTGCCAATTGTTATGCTCAAACTTGATGATAAAAATTCTGCCTCTATTCCAATAATACTGAAGTTCTTTTTGACCCTTGCACGGGTTAGAGGAGGTGCTGAGATGCTTTATTGTTCTGGCTTCTTGTCTTCTGTGAGAGCGCTATTTGCTGAATCTGGTGAGGATTTCTCGAGAATTGGCAGTGAGAATCTGGGAAGCTCATGTGAGAAGTTTGTAATACCTCAGGATATTTGGGGACTTGGATTAGCTGTGGTTACTGCTATGGTTAAATCCTTGAGAGACAATTCTTCTGGCACTGCTATTGTGGACAGCATGATACAGTACTTTTTTTCAGAGAAAGCTCATCTTATTTTTAATTCTCTAAATGCCCCAGACTTTCCTTCTGATGATCATGACAAGAAAAGACCTCAGGCACAGAGGGCATGGATTTCTTTAGCCACTCTTAAAGAAACTGAACATACTTTGATGCTCATGTGTGAGCTTGCAAAACATTGGAATTCATGGATTAAGGCCATAAGAAATGTGGATAGAAAGCTTAGAGAGAAGTGTATCCATCTTTTAGCCTTCATTAGCAGGGGATCTCAACGCCTTGGTGAATTGTCAAGCAGAAATGCCCCTCTTTTATGCCCACCTACTGTGAAAGAGGATTTTGAAATTTGCTTAAAACCTTCTTATGTCAATAGCAGAAATGGGTGGTTTGCTCTTTCACCACTTGGATGTGTGCCAAAACCAAAGATCTCTTCTTTCTCAACTGCATTATCTACCTATGGTCAAGCAACTGAGAGTACTGATCCTGCTCCAAAAACAGGCTTCTCTGATACTGTTGCCTTGCAGGTATATAGAATAGCATTTCTCCTTTTAAAGTTTCTCTGTTTACAAACTGAGTGTGCTGCTAAAAGGGCTGAGGAGGTTGGGTTTGTTGATCTTGCACATTTTCCCGAGCTTCCAATGCCAGAAATCTTGCATGGACTACAGGTACTATGATCTTCACAGATCACATGCATATAATGTTTACATTTTTATAATAAGCCCAAATTTAGAAGTATGTGAAGTTCTGTCAATGATTTGATTTATGGGTGTGCTTAAGGGTTGCTTTATGCCAAAAATGCTTTTTTATGGGATGCCTGAATCCAAGAAGCAAATTATTGGATGTCTGTCTGAGCTTTATTTTCTTTTGGGTACAGGGTCAAGCTATTTTCATTACTACAGAGCTCTGTGAAGCCAACAAACTGAAGGTCTCCCAAGAAACACAGGATGTTTGCAACTTATTGTTGCAAATTTGTGGCATAAGACCTGTAAGAGGATTTTTCAAAGGAAGCCAAATCTTTATTTAATGGTAATATTATTCTTCATCCGTATGTAGTACCTGTGTTTGATTCCATTGCCCTTTTGTTATTTTTGTCTTCTGAAGAAGTGCTAATATTTCTTGATGCGTTGTGCAGCATTGGAGGGTCATGCTTTTCTAAAAGCATCTCGCAACTCCCTAAAACAGATGATATCGTGTGTCTATCCTGGATTGCTGCAAGGAGAGAATTTCTTATAAGATTTGATGTAGACAAAAGAGCACATTATTAATTGTACAGAATTTCACAGTGCCAATTTGTCAGTCTTCTTTCACTATGTAGCTAGGTATTCCTTGTGTTATATAAATGCGAATTTTTTTCTGACCGTTCTTTGTGCTTCTTCATATTTATCTTTTTCTTTTTTAGGAGAAAAGGTTGTCGCCACTCATCAACTTGGGGATAATACATAGGTAGTGTGTTGCATGATTGTCGGTAGTTAATGAATTCTTTTTGTATGGCCATGCACCGTGCCACGGTGAGTCGGTGATGGTGATTGTGCCCAATGCTGTCTTGGTTCCGCTTGATCAGGACCTATTCTAAAGGTAGACAAGTTTGACACAATTGTGCAAGGGATGTCAAATACTTGATTTTAACCATAGTTCGAAATTTGTGGCAAATGGACTATCATGTAAGTGAAATCGTAGTTTACTTATCATATTTTTATTTTGGGTGAGCAATAAAGTATTTATATAAATAACCAGGTATAAGGAATACCCAGGAAAATTACATAGGTAAAAGTTGCCAGCAAAGTAAACGACAATCCTGGTTACAAGGCATTTATATGAGTGATCCAAACAAATGCGTTACCGGGCAAGGAAACAACCTTAAATATAGCCAAAGCTTATTGGTCTGGAATTTAATTGGCTTTTAAAGAACTCTGGAAAATACTGTATAAACAGACTTATTTCCTCAATTTTGGGTACTGAACTGACATGGTGCAATCGTAACTTGACATGGTGATTATGTTAGTTAGGAGCAGAGGGAGGGGGAGAAAATTACACTACTTGGTTTCGAGGACTAAGACCTTCTTACAAACTAATTTTCTAAATTCTTCTCTTTATGCCTTATTCATTGAATCTTAGAGCTTTTATACACAATTACATGTCTATATTCCCACTAAAATAACCGCTACAATAATCATTACAATAACCGCTATAATAACTACTACAATAACCACTACAATAACCGCTATAATAACCTCTACAATAATCGCACCCCCACTACAATAACCGCTACTAGAATGATAACTACCCCTATGACAGGTTTCCATGGCAGAGCATCTTCTTTCTAACATTCCCTAGCCCATCAAAAACACTTTGTCCTCAAGGTGTTGGGTGTAGAAAACAGAACCTGGATCCCAAATGAAAATGGGTGTAAGAATTAGTGCCTGAAGATGATTGTGGAGACAGAGCCCTTTGGCAGCAACGAGAATGACGAAGATGAGGAGGAGGAAGGGGTGGTTGAGATTTGTGTCCCTGACCGTGGCAGCACACACAACAGAAAGGGAGAAGTGGATGTCAGAGGGAAGGATGCCAGACTAGAGGACTCTGTGTGGGACCAATGACTGGCGACCGGGAGGGATTCGAAGGAGAGTGTGTGGTGCTTGTTAACGGGAAGGTGGAAAGTTGCCATGGAAAGGGGAGGCAACGTGGTTTCTGCTGTTGGTGGAGGCGGCGTGGTTTCTGCTGTTGGTGGTGGCTTAGCAGAGGAAGAAGTTGGGTTGGTTGTCTTGGGAAGCAGAGATGGCGTGGGTGGTGACTTCGCAGAGGCAGAAGATGGAGAGGGCTTTTTAGGTACCATGGTATTCAATATCCGAATAATGACATCAAGTTTGGAAGTAATGGAAGTTTGGTCTGCAGCAGTGGAAGTTTGAATTGCAACGAGTTTGGCCATGGCGGCCTCGAGACGATCCACACAGGCGGTGGAAAGTTCTGTGTCTGCCATTGAAGAGTGGCAAGTCGAACCAATTGTTAGGAGCAGAAGGGAGGGGAAGAAAACTACACTACTTGGTTTCGAGGACCAAAACCTCCTTACAAACTAATTTTCTAAATTCTTCTCTTTCTGCCTTATTCATTGATTCTTAGAGCTTTTATACACAATTGCATGTCTATATTTCCACTAAAATAACTGCTACAATAATTATTACAATAACCGCTATAATAACCACTACAATAACCGCTATAATAACCTCTACAATAACCGCACCCCCACTACAATAACCGTTACTAGAATGATAACTACCCCTATGACAGATTTCCATGGCAGAGCATCTTCTTCCTAACAGATTACCACTTCGTTTGGTATTGCCAGGCAAGAGGATGAGGGATTCCTATTCTAGTGCAGAATTTCACCATGTATCAATATAAAATAGAATAATAGGTTACGATTATAAAAAAATAAAAAGTGTATGGAGCTTGGCTATCATAAATAGTCTTTTACAAATACGAATTTCGAATTTTAATTCACTTTCACCAATTGTTATCTTATTAAATCTTAATCATTGATTAGAGTTTCTAATCTACGAGCATATTCTTTAATGGTTTTAATTGAGTTTAATGTTTGTATTGTCAAGTTTAAATATTTTTATATTGTCACTTAATTAGAAATTATTTAAATATGATTTTTAAAATAACGCTAAAAGTTAATCTTTAGAACTCTTTTATAGAAGTTTATAATTGAGTTATACTGTAATTTTTTTGTGTTTAGATTAAATTATTTATAAAAAAAAACCAAGAACAAAAGGTTCAGCTTTTATTTATATATGTTGAAAGAAGTCCGGAACACTAACCATGTTTGAACCTATGAATGGACCAAATGATCATAATTATGCAGAAGATACTGCATTTTCTATGCAGAATCGCAATTATTGGACCAAATGATCATAATTATGCAGAAGATACTGCATTTTCTATGCAGAATCGCAATTATTGGATTTAGTAAAAAGAAAAAAGGTAAGATCAATTCAGGGACAGAAATTGAATTATAGAGGTGAAATATTGAGTATTTTTTGCTTTGAAGCGTTTGGTAATTGTTTGTTTCAAACTGAGAAACTGTTCAACAATTGCTCGAACCCCAACTACCCTACATCGAGTTCTTCAATGAAGTCGCTGTCATTCACGGTGGAGATTAGGTGGTAGTATTCTGCCGCATTATGTACAACGCGAACTCTATTCTCATCTTTTTTTCTGGGTAGAACTCTAATGTGTTGTATGTACTACTCAAGAAATTATGTACTGTTACTAGGGGCAAATGAGGGCAGTTCGTGTCTCATTATTTACAACACAATTAAGGTTCGTGTGATAATCAGACACTTAAAGTATGTTGTTCACCTTTTGAGAGTGATAATATTTTTTTTTGTTTCTTTTCCTGATAGATAGCAATGAAAAAAAATAGTAAAATATAAATTAAAAATAATAAATATGTACTTCAAATACGGTAATTGTTATTATAATGGTTATAGATATAGATAAATTGGAAACTACATCTATACCCCACACACCACAAAATATCACTTCAGCTTCTTCATAATCTTTGCCTTTTCCATTTGTTTTTCGAGTAGTTTTTATTTGTTTGATTTTTTTTCCTAGGATCAAAGATAGATTTGAATAAAAAAAGATATATGTGGTTATTTATTTGATTTGACTATGAATAAACTTTTATTCTTATCATTTTTTTTATAATCATCGTACTGCGATTTGAACGCAAGACTTCATATATATATTATTTCAAATTTTTTAGCACTAGGCCTACTCTCATGGCTATTTTACTCTACCCTTTTTGCTTTGAGGCAATAAGTATTTTTTTTTTTGTTTTGTATATCAATTTTTTATTTTAATATTTAATTTTATACATTTTCGAGTAGTATTGTTTATTTTGATCATAAAAAATTGAGCTAAAACATTTTTTTAAAATTAAAATAGAATAAATTAAAAGATTGAATAACTTAAATTACAGTATTATTATTGTTGTCGTCCTCTGTTAGACTGTAATCTTATCTTATACTTATAGTTTTATTCACAAATTAAAGTGGAATTGATTGACTTGACACAATAATGCATGTGCCTGACCAGAGCTACTCCTAAGTTCTAAGAATGTTAATTTAATGTAACATTTTTTTATTAATTAAACTTTCTCTAGATATAAAATAATGCGTGTGGTGTTTCACTTTTCAATTGATAAATTAATTAATATAAATAAAATAATAGTAAAATTCAACAAATTTTCCATAATTTTATTTGATATAAAAATCTAAGAAGTTCCCTGGTTCGGAACTGACAGAGACCAATTTTGAAAGAATCGACAACGAAGATGGTCCCTCCATTCTCTAGTCCATAAGATCAATCCTTGTCCACATCTATTCTTCATGTTTTCTCGCATCAACTAATTCTCTTTCACGCAATCTCAACCAAAATTAATACTAAATAAAAAACTCTCACGCAATCACAACGGATATATAAACAGTTTTCTCTTTTTCTCTTTTCTTTTCTTCAAAAAGAGAATTTTAATTTAAAAATGAAAAAAAGCACGAAGCGGCGTCGTTTGTTGCGGCCTGACAAAAGTCCACACACATGAAAGAAAGTCATTGGCATAATGACAAGAGCATATCCGTGACCTCGGATCCGCTCCAATAACCCTAGTCAACTCCAAACTCAACCATAGTTACTTCACTTCACTCACACCCCGCCACGTGTCCCAATCGAACGGTCACTTTAGCATCACGCGCCTCTATAAATATATATCTCTATGTCTTTCTCAATCCTGAGCAAAACCCTAATCCCTATTTTTCTTCCTCAGTAGTGTCATTTACGCTTCTCTTCTCTGCAGCAACTATGCCTAACCCTAAGGTCTTCTTCGACATGACCATCGGCGGTCAATCTGCTGGCCGCATCGTGATGGAGCTCTACGCCGACGTCACTCCCCGCACCGCCGAGAACTTCCGCGCGCTTTGCACCGGCGAGAAGGGCGTAGGGCGGAGCGGCAAGCCCCTCCACTACAAGGGCTCGTCCTTCCACCGCGTGATCCCGAGTTTCATGTGTCAGGGTGGCGACTTCACCGCCGGAAACGGAACCGGCGGCGAGTCGATTTATGGCGCCAAGTTCGCCGACGAGAACTTCGTGAAGAAGCACACCGGTCCCGGCATCCTCTCCATGGCGAACGCCGGTCCCGGAACCAACGGATCTCAGTTCTTCATTTGCACGGAGAAGACAGAGTGGCTCGACGGAAAGCATGTCGTGTTCGGACAGGTCATCGAAGGATTGAACGTTGTCAAGGACATCGAGAAGGTCGGATCCAGCTCCGGCAGGACCTCCAAGCCCGTTGTCATCGCCAACTGCGGTCAACTCTCTTAGACGACGTTGACCCGCGGCTTTAATCTCTGAATCTGTGTTATTTCTTTCGGTGTCGTTTTTGCCTTTTTTTTCTCTTCTTTTCTTTCTCGTGTCGTCGTTTAGGGGATTGTGGTGTTAAGGATATCATTTCGAAACCCTTCCCCTTTCCTTTTCAATATCAGTATCATGTGGTTGGTTGGTTGGGGTTCATAGAGTGAGTGAATGGAGTCTGTTATGAGAAGCATAAAAAAAACATGATGAGCTACCTTCAATAAAATTAGGACATCTATAATTCGCCTAATAATACTCTTTGCTCTTCGGTTTCTATTTTTCGCTGTGTTCTGAATTTATGGCACTTAAATGTTAATTAGCGTTTAGCGTTTAATTAATTACAAGTTACGATAAATATTGCCTGAGGCTGCAGCCAGTAACGTTCGTTTGTTTGTTTGATGGATTGATTTTGTGCGTGTTATTAAGGGTTTTAGTTCCCTTCTCTTTAACTACCGAGAGGGATTTTGATAAATTGTGGTCTGTGTTTACTATCAGTATTGTACTTATATATTATCTGGGAAGAAAATCTTATTTGTTTGTATGTTTATGGAGAGTGTTAGTAGTTTGCCATAACTTTGTTGAACACTTTTGACGTAAGGAGGTGGAAAGATGATTGGAGAGGACACGTGTCAGTGTCCAGTGAACCTAGAGCAGAGCATGGACAAGTGAGAAATATCTGGTATTTTAGATGTCGCTAATGATAAAATTTAGGATGAAACTAAAAATACATGTGAATGTGGTGCCCAGCAACCGCTGTTTTCCTTCCACCAGCTTTTTTTTTTTAAATTTGTTGGTTTTTTTTGGTTGAGGATTGAAACACCGATTTCTCATTTTTGGTATTTCTTATTATTAATTTAGTTGTACAAAAAAAAAGTACCGAGTATATTATATTATATTATGCTTGGTTATTTGTAGCTACTTCTGTTGTTTACTGAAAAAATATACATTAATGATATATATTATGCTTGGTTAATAGACTTGATTTGTTGAAACCAATCAAATGGGGATTTAAAGGCCAATAACTTACATGTTATTTCTCTGTTTCGTGTGGATGGATGCTCCTTGCAAACATGGTGTTGGGGGTCAGAAAAAGGAAATTGCATAACGCTAGGGACCCCGTTCGTGTTGCCAACTATGGTCATGATTCTTCTTTTTTTACTTTTAGAGGTTCCTCTACCAGTGGCTACCGTTCTTTGGCAAGCTGCTATTATTAGCCTTCTAACGCCTTTTGTTTTTTAAAAGGCACAGAAAGCTCCGTGATTGGAGTTTGGTTATATTCGGTAAAATGTAAAATTAGTTTATTAAATTTAAAGTATTTCATAAGATTAATTATTAAAGTAATTAAAAATATAAAATAACAGAAAAATAATAAAGTCATAATTTATTTTTAAAAAAATAAATAAATAAATTAAAGATAAAAGTGAAAAAACTTAAAAAGATAAAATTTAATATTTTAAAAAATATTATTTCAAGTAGCATTTTAAAATATTAAGAGTTACTTAAAAATTAATAAAAAAAAGTTTACTAACTAAATAATCAAATGAACTTTACATTTAGTAAAAAAATTAAAAAATAACTAAAATAATTACTCGTGCTAATCTATTCCCAATCCAAGTTTATGTTGCTGTGTGTCACTGCGATCATTGAGTAGTTTAACAACCTCTACTTCATCTCCTAGGAGGATGACACATTGCTCTTACTTTTTTATCCTTTTTTTGGTTATCTTTGATAGTGTTAGTGAGTCAGGAGCTCACATAAGAATACAAAAAAATCTAATATATGATTAAAAAATGAATTAAATTGAGTGTAATAAGTGCTAAGTTGAGGGATACTATTATAATTTGCTAAAAAGGGATAAAAAAAATATAATTTACGGTAAAGATATATATAATATACGAATGAGTAAAGGTAATTTTACAAACTTATAATAAGACAAATTCAAAGTTCAAATTTCAATGTTTATCCCGGTCATGAAGCGTCGTATTTCTGTTCTAGCCTCCGAGCACTAGAAATGGTGTCCATTTGCAGAAAATCATGGTCTCAGTTTTATAATAGTACATTAAAAACACTGGCTGCCCTTGCGTTGTCCTCTGACGTGTGTTTTATGGACAATCTCATGATGAAAATATATATTAAAAAAATGTAATCAAGTGGATCGAATCAATCCGTTTCCTTAATATCAAAATTCAAGATCCGAATTGAATTGATTGGATTTACATTTTTTTATAATTCGATTTGAATCTAAATCACTCCAAATTTTCTGATTTAAATTAGTTCGGATCGGGTAATCAGATTGTTTTAGTTTCATGACTATCTTACTTTTAGGGACCAAAACCATGATTTACTTATTTCTTAAAATAAATGAATTTGGAATAAATGATGAATTTATTCTTTGAATATTTAACTCGTTACGTTACTCTCTAAAATTAAGGAAAATTTAAATAAGTTCTTTTCTTTTTTTTTGCATTTCATTTTAATTCATGACTTTTTTTTTCATTTTGATTGCTAAAATTACATTGTAATTATTATTATTTAAGTTCCTAAACAATGAATCAAAATGAAAAAATTGATTAATTTCAAAGATTTAAATGAAACTCTAGATAATTTCATTAGTTTATTTAAGTTATTCTTAATATTTTTTTACCCGAATTTATCCTTAGTTTTAAGAACTAATGAATAATTTGACAACGAGATACAAAATTATGGACAAAATTAATTATTTATTGAGTGAGTTTTAGCTTAAAAAATGTATATTAGAAATAGTAAGAGACTGCTGAAAGAAATGTATTATTAACTTAAATAGAATTTGACTATCAAAAAATCTAAGTGAGTTGATTAAACAAGATAAACTCTTATAAATCTCATAATATTTATGTTTTATTTCTCACTCATGGCATGAGTTAGTAATTGGCCATTTACCATTTTGTCCGGTGAGCGTTGCTGAAGAAAACGTTGGGTTGACGCAGAGTGTTATTCTTCTTCCCTTCGTCTGAAAACCCTAAAACATTGAATCTTAGATGGACTTGACATGGTTGAGTGCCATCCTGGTGGGGGCTGGTTACCTTGCTTTGGGTTACTTCATTGGTTCTCAGTATCCCCCTCGTTTCCTCTTCTCACATAAATTATCGACTAAACATAAAGAAGATGCTTCACTTCTCAATGACAACGACAATAAGAAGAGGAATACTAAGTCCAAACTCAAAGACCCCCTGGAGATTGAACAACTCGCTGAAATCCTCGATGATTTTAAGATGGTACTCCTCAAAATCCCTTCTTTTTCTCCAAACCCATGTACCTAATCTTAATGGGTTGCTTCAAAAACTGTTCCTTTTTTATGCAGATACTCGTTGTCAGGAATGATCTTAAAATGGGTAAAGGGAAGATTGCTGCTCAATGCAGGTACGTAATGTTTCACAATATTATCTTTGAAACTTTGAATATGCTGAGAGTCTGACACTTCCTATTAATCTGGTTGTCTAGTTTGTGGAACCACAGTCACTAACTTAGAAATCCTTGTGAACTGATTTATTGCTCTTATTTTGTTTTTCAATCATTTATCATTTATCTTGCTGCTTATCTTCTTATTTTTGTTTCTGTGGACTTCTATTTTTATTTATTAATGAAAACCTGATCAATGGTTCAAACTCACCACTTTATTTTTATGTCTTTGTGCAGTCATGCAACGTTAGGTCTCTATAAAAAGATCCTTCGTCGAGCACCAAAGGCTTTGAATAGGTACTTCCATAACCTTGGTTGCCCTTGCAGGTTATCTTGCATCCTATAACTTCATTCTCAAGTTTGTCAACGTAACTGTGCAGGTGGGAGATGTCTGCACAGCCTAAGGTGGTTGTCAAAATTGAAAGCGAAGAAGATATGCTGGCTTTGCAAGTGAGTATTGTTTAGGGCCATTTTCTGCTACATAAGCTAAGTTTCTTGTGTAATCCTTGTTATTTCTATCGGTTACAAGCCTGCTAAACATTAATAAGTTATTGGTTATAATTGTGATCAGGATGAAATTTTATTGGAAACCAATTTGCTTTAATTCAATAGGAAAGATATAAATTTGCTTCTCTTTTACTTAATCTTGTAAAGTTAGTGGCGAGTTTAGGCTTTAGGATTTGACGCCTTTAAAGTAAAGGGAAGAACCTTAGATGAAAAAATGTGGATTTATAATTATTAATTGAAAAATCAATAGTTAAGATTGTAATGAAACACATGCAGCTAAACAACGAACTACAAAATTGCTAAGATCTCAATTATTGATTTTTTGCTCAACGGTTATAACTCCACACTTTTTCTCATAAAGTGAGCCACATGAAGTGTTCTGGCAATTTCAAGAGAAAATACACAAGGCAAGGTCAGCAACTAGGAGTAAAATACAAAATACATGTCCTTTTTTACATTTGAACTAGCAAAAGGAAAAAAAAAAATAGATTTGGGTCAGTTATTTTACTTAGTTATAGGAACTGCGTAAAGCCTTTTTAGTGAATGTGAATGTATGTAAAGGAGGATAATGAGAGAAGAATTTAGTGTTCACAGAGCAATGTAAGGCAGGAGAGTTTTGGTTCTACTGTGAAAATATTGTTTGTAAAGTGTAAACATGAAACATAGAAAATGTGTTTTTATGCTTACTGGCAGCTGCAAATGTTGTAGCTAATTTTCTGAGAAACGCATGGATATGGCAAAGATGATGTCTAGGATTTGAATACAAAGTGAGAGCTCTTACATTGTAGCATGCAATTTGGGCTTTGCTTGGTGAATGTGCAGGGAGAGGAAGTGAGGGACTTCATTCAACAGAAAAGTTTGATGTACAAAAATGCTAAATTAAAAAGAAAAAATCCTGTAAATTTATTAGGCTGAAATACATATTTGAATGTTATAGTTTGTTTATCTCTCTTTTTAAATGCATGGTTTCTTTATCTTAAGCTGGTTTTGTTTTAGTAAAATTGTTTTTTAATGTGTTAGGAAAGGGCTAAATCTCTGAAGTTACCTACCCATATCACAATTGACGCTGGGAGAACACAGATTGCACCAAGTGAGTATTTGAAACTTCCCTTAAGTAGTTGCTTATAGATATCCTGTAGTTTTTATCAAGTATCAACTGGCTTTCAAATTATATGAAATTTTGTAAACTTAATCTTCTTAATGAGAACTTCCAATTCATAAAAAGTTATCAAGTATTAACTGGTTTTCAAACACATACTATATATTTATGAGGTGTTGTATCGGATTGTATTGTATCCAATAGGACCAATACCTGAATTGTATCTGGACTCATAGAAAGCTGTGTACAGCTAGAATTGAAACTAGAGATAGTTTTCCAGCATCCCCCTAAAATGAAATGGTCATCCCATGGTCCTTTTTTAAATATTGAAGTTTCATTCGTGCACAAAAATGTTAGTTCATGCACATTTTCTGCATAGAAGAGTTGCTAAGTTGGTTCATTTGGACTGTCTGTGTCTCTGTCTCTGTCTCTATCCCACGTGAGAAAAGACAGTTTGATTTAGTGCATGTTTGGTTTTCTGTCCAACTTGTTGTGCACAAATTCCGAGATCAAATCAATGGTCTACAAAACTCATTTTGCAAAAGGAAGGGTGGGGGTCCTTTTGCCAAACTCGTTTTGCTGCTAACGTTCATTTGCAACTGTTACCCAAACATGCACTTGTGTATATTCTATATACATATTCTACTTGTTGTATCTGTATGATATAAATTTTTGTATATATTTAATGCTTATGATAGTTAATTTGCATTTTTTCCTTTTTTGTCTAGATTCCAGAACAGTGATGGCAATTCTTGGTAATTCTCTCCTCCTCCAATGAATGTATTTTCCAGAGCTGTGATTTTTTTTGTTTACAATTTTAATTACAAAAATACCATTTTCATTTTATTGTCTATTTTCGAAGATTTGTATATGAAATAGGAAAAACATAAAATGTTTTCTCTATTTTCTATTATACAAGTAACTGAAAACAGGAAATAAAATGGAAATTAGATTAAATTTTTAATTAAAGGTGAAAACTAAAAATGCAAAAGAAAACATTTTATCAAATCAAATTGGTCTTTAACATATTGTTTTCTTCTTATACAGCTAGAAGTAGTTTGATATAATATGATATTCATGTGCAGGACCTGTTGAAGTGGTAGATGAGGTAACAGGTGGTCTGAAACTACTATAGTTTTCTGTCAGATCATCTTGGTGCATTGCTTACCATGAAGCATAACAGATCGAACTAATTATGGGCCCCGTGAAGATTTACCATGTTCTTTGTCCACAAAAAGATTTACGATTAATCTTAGTTGATAGTTTGATGATAACGATGATGATGAAAACTTGTCTTTAGAGATCTGGAATCATGTGCAATTCAGTTTGTATGATATATTTACGGTGATTCCAGGCTCAGCGCCCAAAATTTTTATTCACGATTGGTTTTGGAAGGTGTATGAATTTTTTAAGCCATTGAAGTAAAACTTGGATATGCCATTCGGAATAAGAAAATGATGGGAATATATTAATAGCATTATGCCTTGATTCAAAAAGTTAAAACGACTATTAGACACCCACTTAAAATCATAAACATATGAGAAAATCCAACCATCCATCCGGTTGTTCGTTTTAGAATTGTGATGTGATGTTAACTTAGCCATTCTACACTAAAATTCCTTTAGGCTGTGTTTATTTGGAGAGAAAAAGAGTATAAATAAATAGTAAATTGATATGGGATTTATATTTTTATAATCTATTTTAATTAAAAAATTTCATCTCAATTTATTCTCTTTTCATTCTATTGAAAGGAAACTTAAGTTTGGGTGGAGAGTAAAACATAAACTTAAATTTGACCTACAAAATGAAACTAGATTGTATCAGTAAGGGGGTGAAGTGTGGATTAATTTTATTTGTTAAGTGGTTTATTTGGCCTTTTGATCATTAGGAGGTAATTTTTTTTTTGGAATTTACCAAATGCGAACAGTTTTTAAATTATTTATCAAATGGAGTAAGTTAGTATGAATGATAATGACTTCAAGTACTAAAGTGGTATGATTTTTAGGACTTTGGCTTTTTTTTGTTGAACTATTTTATGACTTTTCGTATTTTATTAATTTTTATTTCTTTTTTAAAATTTAAGGAAGCAAAGTTGTATAGGACTATACGATTTTAAAGTTGTTAATAACGTTACGACTTTAAAGTCGTGAATAATCTTGGGACTTTAATTGTCCTCCAATATTATTAACTAATTTAATTTTTAGAATTAATCCTAAGAAAATAATAAAAGTACTTTTTATTAATAAACAAAACAATATAAATTATTCAACAACAAAAATAAAAAGTACACACAATTTTAGGTGTTAACTTGCTTATATGGACAATTACTACAATTATATCATTTAGTTCTACACGATGGACATTTCTTGAGCTTATTTGAAATTGATTCGTTTATCTCATTATATATACGACTAATGGTTGACCTTCTTGATGGGTCTCGCCGCTTTGAAGGATTAGGCATAATATTGAGGTCATTTATCTTCGCTCAAACTTTGTAAATATTTTTTAACTTGTATACAAGATCAACAAAGTCATCACATTCTAAATTGCAAGAGGCACATGCTACAATTGCATGCGAGTAAGAAATTCCTAGTGTCTAAAATTTCCCACAATCACATCACCATTTGTTCAATTAGACAACAATCACCAACAAATCAAGTACAACAAGATAAAAGACTACGATACATATGTAAAAGAACTCGTTATAGAATATCATTCTATTGTTAATATCTATAAAAAAATTAAGTACATTATTTTTTTTAATTTAAGTATTTTGTTTACATATTTTTTTAATTCTCTTGCAAATAATAATTAATAATATTAGAAATATAGAAAATAAATAACTTACAAATAATTAGAAAGAAAAAAAATAAAGGGCATGACTTTGAAGTTTAAAAAAATACATCACTTCAAAGTCATAGACCATCACATGACTTTAAAGTTGTGACCTTAAAAAAAATAAAAATAGCTAAAGTCATAACTATGAATACGACTTCATTTAAAAAAAATAAAAATCTCAAATCATACAATTTTGGTACTTGAAGTAGCCGTCCATAGGACATATCTCATTTGATAAATAATTCAAAAATTACCTGATAAATTAGAAAAAAAAAAATACCCCCTAATGATCAAAACCCCGGTTTATTTGCTAAAATTGTTACAAAATTGACATTTGCACCTAGCTTTACAATCAAGCCTTAGCTCATTGAGCCTTAACCACCTAGTTCCTATCGCTACTACATACCCAAATCTTTTAGAAGTCAAACTAAAATGTTTAGAAGCCCTTTTGTACTGAACTTGTTCGGCTGTGGTAATTCGTATATGGTTGTTTCCTTTGTCATAGTAGGAGGTGAATATGCAAGGCAATGCTGAATTTAGAATTCCAAATAGTAACGGCTAAGGTGTGTGTATGATGCGATTGAAGTTGTCATAGGGTAAGTATAGACAAAATGTCGAGGGATATGGTATGGCAGTCATTCCATCATGATTTTGTCATATTTCTTAATGATAATTGTTGTAGGATGTGACAAATGTTTCTTCTTACATGAAGTTTATGCTCATAAGAATTACTTGATTGACAATGAAAACTACATGATTGATAGTGATTGATAATCAAGCGATGATTATCCTTGAGAATGAATCAAACACTTAGTCGGCATAAAGGAGAGTGAACTAATTGACTTGGCCAAAATTTGAATACATATAAAACACCTTTAAACATTAATTATGCATTTATGCAAATAAAGACCAAGTATTAATCAAAATTTAAAAAGTTAAAAGAAAAATTTTCTTATATATATTTGTTATCGTTTAGGTCAATTAAAGCCCAAGGAGCCAATCACCAAATGCCAAAATGTATGAGGTAACCAAGGTAAAATTAAGAAATGATCACAAATGACACAATGATGACAAAAAGAATTTAGAAAAAATGAGGAAGCTAGAATCAAGAGAGTGCATACCCAAAAACAGAGATAAGGAATATTCTCCAAGTGCCCACCGTTTCAAAGCATTTAATAGCCACCATGAATGGCTTGCAATAAGTTAAACGTAATAGAATGTTTCAACTTTCAAGCCGAAACTAGTCATTGGGTTTTTTACATAAAATAATTGCAACAAAAATCAAGTTTTACCATAGCTTTTTAATTGACAAAACCGTGCAACCCAAGCCATTCAGACATGATTAGTCACATGGTTTAGTTACACCTAGCATGATTAAAGTTAACTAAGTTTCCCAACGCAGGTTAATCCTATAAATTCAATAAAAGATGGTTCCATAAGTGAATAAAAAGGCTTTCCTGCCTTCTTCATTCCTAGTTCACGTGAAGTTTAATAAGAGTGCAGAGAGCCTTTGGTGCTGGGTGTATTAAACCATTTACAAAGTAGAAGGGCATACAAAAGTTCAAACAAACCAAGGCAAGGAAAAGACCTTTTTGGTATACACCAATATCTTCTATTACAGTCCATCTTGCTCGAGTTGGATCAAACTGATATGTACAAAAAATTATCATTCCAAATATTTTAATGTAACTATATACTTTAGATTAAAATTCGAAATCTCTTATTAACTTCAAAAAATCTTATGTATGTGTTCGATGATGATGATAATAATAATTTGTCATGAACCATAGGCTAATCCTAACTCAGTAGCCGATTAATTATACTTTCCTTTTCTGGTTCTAACACTAATTTTATTCTGTCGATAAATCACAATAATTAATAGAAATTCTATCATAATTTTTTAAGAAAATTTTAAATTAACTATTTTATTTTATTTACTAACTAATTACATTTTGCTCCTAACTTTTACATTTCTGATACTAATTTCATTTTCAGCAATTAATTTTTATATATTTTTTGACATCATTTATTAATTCATCACGATTAAATTGGATAATATATAAAGGTCTATCCAACTTTTTGACATAGGACATTGATTTTAGCATTATGTATAGTTGAATCATAAAATTAGGATGATTCAAACTTCAAGGTATATAACTCACATCCGTATACAACTTTTTTAGAAGAATGCAACGCACCAGATCAAATTAGGATGATTCAAAGTATAAGTTGCATCCGAATTCAAAATACATCAAGGGTAATTTCTAAAACTTGAATTTGTCAAAATTAATTTCAGACTGAGATGAGTTAGTGTGACGGAACAGATCATGAACACTCCTAATTGTGAATGAATCACATGCGAAAACAATGAGTTGCATGGGTTTGGAAAAAGAAAATTGGAAGTTGAACCAAAAGGAGAGTGTTTAGTGGTGGATGAACAAGTTATGCGTGCTAGTTGGCACAAATCATAGATTTGAATCTTCACTGCTCCAATTGCTTAACACCAAGCTTCAAGATATCCATGGAGATTCTCTGATATCGACATGAATGACTTGATTTCAGCCAGACTAGAGAGGTAACCGATCAATCAGAATGCGTGAAAGCTGGCCCAAACATAACGTAACTGCAATATCAAAATATACAAGTGGTGACTGACTAGTGACTACATAAAATACTGTATTAATATTTAATATTGGGTGAAAATGAGTCTTAAGACTGTGTAAGCCTAACTTTTTAGGTTACTCTTTTTTCTTTAAAATTAGATACTCTTCTAACTAACTTCTATAGAAGCTTATCTTCGCAAGTACAATGTTGCTTTTATTATTAAGCATTTTGGTAAAACTGTGTTTGACTCATCTTTTCCTTTTAAGTAGTAGAGAAGTCCAAAAAAAACCCCTGCCAAACAGTACCTTATACTGTTCATGCAGCTAATATAGAACATTTGTTCCACTTTACAAGTACTAACCTTTTACCGGGCTCTTCTGATTTGGATACGACGCCATATCATAGATTACTTATGCAGACACTTCCACATTTTCAGGCTTCAGAAACCACCTTACTTCAAGCACCAACCTCTTCAGCCTCAAGAGATTCTATATATTTTGCCTTGGCTTCACCCACCCTTCTCAACATGTCATTATGCAACTAAAATGCCGTGTTGAGCTCTGCATTACTGCAACAACCATCATACAGATTCTAAACCTTTGTTTAGAGCATGTTATGCCACAATTTAACCGGTGCTGTTATATTCACCCTTCAGCAACGCTTGTAAATTTTGTCTTGGCTTCACCCCTCTCCTCAACATATCATCACGCAATTCAAATGCCTTGTTGAGCTCTCCATTAACACAACAACCATATATTAGCAAGTTATATGCAACCAAATCTGGCTCAAGACCTTTGTTTAACATGGTATCCCATAATTTAACAGCTGCTCCTACATTGCCACTTCTGCAATAGTCATAAATTAAAGTTGAATAGGTAACACAGTCAGGGAAAATACCATTTTCAGTCATTTCAAAAAGAACTTTGGTGGCTTCATGAAATCTACCCAGTTTGCAGAAGCCACGGATAATAATGTTATATGTTACAGTGTTTGCTAAAAGCCCTTTAAGCATTGCATGGTGAAGCCCTATAGCTTCCTTCATATTTCCCTCCTTCGTAAGATTGTCAAGAAAACAGCCATATGTGATTGAATTGGGAGGGACATTTGCAGCCTGCATTTTTTTAAAAAGAAGACCTGCTCTGTCCATTTCCCCTGCTTTGCATAAACCATTCATCAAAGCAGTATAAGTCACAACATTGGGAAAGCATTCCTCAGTAACCATCAAATCCCAGCACTCAAAAGCTTTTTTAAAAGATCCTTCTTTGCTGTATGCGTCAATCATACTTGTATATATTATGTTATCAGGTCTCAATCCCTGATCATGCATATCTTTTAAGAGATCAAAAAACGTTTTCCTGTCTGGCTGCTTTAGAGCACCATCAATAAGAACAGAAAGGCAAACCAGATCCATGTTGATTCCTCTTTGAATCATTTCACAAGAAGCACTCAGTGCCTCCATCAATCTTCCTTCCCGGCAATAACCATGTAGAAGTGCACTATAGCACATCTCATTTAGCTTTGCATTCTGCTTGTGGAGACCATCAATAAAATCTTTAGCTTTAGAAATTCTACCAGTAGAACAAAGGCCACTGATAAGAGGTCTGTAGGTATATGTGTCAGGAATAAGGCCCTTTTGATGCATGTCTTCAAGCAATTCAAAGGCTTTATCAATTTTTCCATCCCTACAATACCCTTCAATCAATACATTATATGTCACCTCTGTTGGCTTGATATTCCTTTCAACCAATTCATCAAAAAGTTCAGATGCTTCAGCCATCTTATTTGTGCTGCAAAGCCCAGAAATAAGAGCAGTGAAAGTATAAACATTTGGAGTAATTCCTTTCTCAATCATATTGTTATATAGCTTAAATGCTTTTTGCACTTGTAGGTCTTTGCAATACCCACTAATCAATGATGTGAAGGTTATAGCAGTTGGCTCCACCTTTTTATTGCTCATCTCAGTAAACAGAGACTCAGCTGCACTCAAATCCCCAAACTTGCATTGACCGTTTATCAAAGAGTTATAGGCATATACAGTTTCTCCTATACCATCCCGTATCATTCTATCAAAATAAGATATTGCAACATCCAACCTTCCCCTTCTGCAGAAGGAATCAATCAGAATAGAATAAGTAATACCATTGGGACACAAGTTCATCGACCTCATATTATTATAAAGTGACTCCGCCTTTTCCAAGTCTCCATCTTTACACAAAGAGTTGATTAACGCATTATAAACAAACAAATTCAGCACAAAACCAAATCTCCCCACCTTAACTACCAACTCATAAGCCTCATCAATCTTTCCCTTCTTTCTCAACCCATCTACTAACCCCGACACGGCAGCCTCTGACGGAGCAAGCCCCAATTCAACCATTTCATCCATAAGCTGAATTCCAGCCTCAAATTGTTGCACCCTACAAAAACCAAGCACCAATGTACAGTATGTAACCACATCAGCTTTCAAACCCTTTCCCCCCAACGATCTTTTAACCTCAACGGCTTCCCAAACTCGATCACCCTTACACAGCCCATGAATCAAGACATTATAAGTCACAATATTAAGATCAAACCCATTAGCTTCCATCCACCGAATCTTCTCCTTAGCTCTAAAAAAATCTTTCAATTCACACATACTCCGAACCACAGCGGAGCAAGTATAAGGATCAGGTCGAACACCCGCATTCACAGACTCATCAAACAATTCCCAAACTGTTATAAATTTTCTAACTTTCAGAAGCCCGTTCAAGAGGGCACTCAGTGTTCTAACTTCAGGCAACAAATTGTTGGCAAACAAGAGTTTCACAGTGACCACAGCATCAAAAACTCTTGAACTCAGCACGTAATTCTGAACCAACAAATCGAAACCCAGAGTGGACGAGAACTTACATCGCTTGTGAGAGTGTAGAAAGAGGGAAAAAACGCATTTTGGGTGGGACCCACGAAGGAGAAGGGTGTGCAAGAGGGAATTCGCGGGCCAGAAGAGCCTGGAGTGAACGAGCGCGTGGACCATGATGGCGAAGGAGGTTGTGGAGTGGTTCATGTTTTTGTGCAGACCGAGAAAGTTGAAGAACCTCAAAGCTAGCTTGGCATCGTCGAGGGTGTTCATCAACACTTGCTCCACGTGATGGGGTCTCAATGTCGATGAAATTGAAGCGTCGTTGAAAGCCACCTTCCAACTCTGCTTTCCTCGGACGATGTCGCAGAGGAGTGACACAAAACGACCATCGTTTTGGTCGTCCGGTTTGGATGCGGAGAAGTGTCTGTGGAGAATACGGGTGGTGGCGGCTGAGGCGGGGACCTCCGTGCGAACATATCGGAGCTTCATTCGCCACCGCAACACTACACGCACACGCACCAGATTGGAATTGGGTTCTTCTCTTCATAAGATAGTGTTATTGTTAGGCCTCAATTAAAAGAAAAACTGCTTAAATTTATTAAAGTAAAAAAAAAAAAATACAAAAACAACAGCAACAGCAACAATAACAATGTGAAAACAAATTTATTCGTGATTTCTAGTGCAATGCACACTGAAAATTTGACAAAAGAATACTGGTTTATTCGTTAAAACATATTTATATGATTTTTTTAGAAAACAAATTTATATGATTATTCAATCACAATTCATTTTACCTAACAAATACATAATTTCCTACTCTTATCTATGTTATCTTTATCACATTTTTAATGTTTTCATTTCTAAATTAAATTCGTATCATTTTTAGAAAAATTAAATTAATTTAAAAGTACTCCAAAATATGACAAGTGTTTACTGAATATCTTTGATGATAATAGTATTTCTTACTATAGTAGTTCCTACAAAAAGTATTTCTTATGATAACACTTCCAAAAATATTATTCTCAAAATATAATTTAAACCATAAAACAATCACTGCACAAAATTTTCATTATCTCCTCCCAAGAGCAAAACAATGTACTATTGTTTTCAAATACAAGACTAGTTTATCTAATTCACACTCTTTAATAAAGTTTATTAATTTAGTTATTAACATTAAATTTGTTAAACATTAAATTCACACCCTTTATTATTATTTTTCTAAAATTACTTTTAAAATTATTGTGATTCATTCATCAATCTTACTCTTTTCACTTAATTTGCTTTCTACCAAAGTAAAAAAAAAAAATCATTTATTATAAAATAATGAAAGATAATTTAGTAAAAAAATAATGCAAAAATAACTTCAAAAGAAACTTATAAAAAGGAATGAAAAATTTCTAAAAAAATATTTTTATTGAATAACTAGAGATGGTTCCAAACCCCATTAGAAAATAAAATTTGAAATTAAATATTAGTCTAGGTCCACTTGTACTCAGACGAAATCCTTCATCCAGTAAAGGACACTGGTAGTCCTCCTGGGCCTTATTGGACTCGGCGTCTCTTGTTGATCTTCCATCCTTGGTGGGCTGAGCTCTCGCTGGGCCCGCTATCAACACGTGTGAGTGGAATGCGATTATTCTGATGCAGAGCAGTAATGAAGTGTCAAAAATCAAAAACCAATATGATATTATGATACATCAATCATTTCACGATTTAATTTTTTACACACCTGGAGATCTTGATCTTGCATGCATTCATTTCCGGCAATGGAGAAAATACATGACATTGACATAGATGTTAACGTGTTTGCTCCACAGCTACAATTTTTCTTTCCGTTAACTTTCAACTGGATATCTTTTTCCTGTTCAAATTTCTTGGCAACATCTTCCATTCCCAACATATCATCCCTCCTAAAATTAGTATATTTTCTCGCACAGGAGCACCTCTGTGATGCAATGTCTGAATATATAACAATATAGCAAGAGAAACTATGTTAATAAATTATCATTGTGTGTACCAAATCGTCTTGCATTATTATGCTGCATATTATTGAAGAATAAATTCATCATCCAATAAGTGCAGCAGCAATGGGAATAAAAATCTTCAAATGATGAACACACAATTAATGTTTTCTTAATTACCATGGTGAAGACAAATTGGATAGAATTGGCAGTGCTCGCATAGCATGTAAGCTACGTAAGAATCTCTGTATCAGTGGAGGCAGTCGTGGCATGTCAGATGCATCAAAGAAAGTAAAGTGGCACAATGAGGTGTCAAGTCCATATGTTTGTTTTTTGAACCTCTGACTTCTTTCAAGGACCTATAAATTTGCCTCTTTATAAAGAAGTTCCTCGTATGCAATTACAGGACACAAATTGGTTCCAATGTGGTTATTCATGATTCATGTAAATCTTTCCAATATTTCACTCACCCCCTTCGACTATTGGTATCAGAAAAGCCTCATTTGCATGAGACTCAAATTCATGATACGAGTAGTTTCTGAAGAAAATAATAAAGGCCGGGAATTAATTATTTTACAATATTTAAGTCAGTAAGATGCTTTAAAACATGATCATAACATTCTTTTACCTTCCACTCATAGAAAAGGTTATTTTATCTTTCTTATTCCACCCAAGAAGCCGAAGAGGCTGTACAAAACTTCTTAAAGTCCTTTCTCTCTTTGGTTAACACGTCAACAGCAGACAATAACAGGAGAAACAATTTTACTAGAATTCAGAAGTGACTATGTTGTGACTATATTGTTCAATACTAGTCACCACATAAGGAGACTTGACACTACACTCTAACCCAAAACCTTAAGGCTCAGATTTATGGGTCTTCTCCTTACTCATATGGTGCTCAACCTTTTCATTTCTACTCGATGTGGGACTTCACCTCACACTTGTAACCCAACAACAAGTATATCTAGTAGTGACTATATTGTGTTGCCTCTAAATACTAGAATAGTGAATAAGGGAAAGAAAGGACATCTTTCTCTGGCATCTGATAAGTCTAAGTTTATGGGATGGCATGTGTAGGATATTCAAGTATGAACACATTTGTTAACGTGTAACATTAACTTGTGATTTTGTGAAAAATTCTTTCATTTCGAAAAACTTTTATCTATCACGTAGACATTCATAATATTTTATGACATGCCAAATTTAGATGCCTCTGGGGCAATCTTTTGTAGATAGACAAAAGGATCCTCAAACTCCTGCTCTCATGGATGGTATACTGGACACTCTGGAATATCAATGGTCCATCGAAGATCATTCAAATAAAATTTACCCGTTTTACTAGCCTTTGTTTTCCTTGGTCTTTCTATACAACTAGAATGAATTACTGGCTTGCGATGCTTCTGTTGTTGTTGTTGTTAGAAAAAATAAAAATGAAAGAAAATAAATACGAAAAAGATACACAGTCTTGAATTAAATAACAAAATAACAGGAGCAAAATAAATTTAATTGACAGCACATGAATAATGCATTATAACATATAATAAGCACAAGGAAAAAATAAATTAGGAAATGAAAGATATAGCCTGGGTTGAAGCGCGTAAACGCTATCCTTAGGAAGAAAACATCACTGGTAGGAAATTTGATTTTGCGCTCCTCTCCCAAGATACGACAACCCGTTGGTTCCGATCGTGTGTAACGAAAGGATCCGAACCTTCTGAACACCAATGCGCTTTCATAAAAATAAATTTTTATAGGAAAAGAAAGAGACAATTTGTTGGGAGTAAAAAACCAGCTGTGTGTTTTTAGAAGAGAGAAAATAGATATATATAGACATTTTTGCAACAATGACCGTTGGAAACCAACCTAGAGTTGTCAAAATAGTTGACTCATTAAAACAAAATCTTAAGAAAATCTAAAATAAATATTTTATTTTATAAAATAAAATTAATATAATTAATATATATTTATAAATTTTAAATTAAAACACAAATATTTATCAACATTGTTACATCAATGATCCATGAGTAGACATTGCGGGGATGATGGAAAAAAATGTGTGTGGAAGATTAATGTTCAGCGGTGAATGTATGTATCTTTGTCCCTTCTACTCTTGTTCATGGTTTATGTAGTTTTTCTACTTTTCTTTTGGTTTGTTTGCGTCCCAAACTATGAACAACTACGCACTTTCCATAGAATGGCAGTTATAGCAGTTAAGTGGGCGTTGTTGTTGCTTTTCTTTATCGCACGTGTTAAGAATTTTGCAGCCGTTCAGTTCCACTTGTGTGTCTCAAACTATGCTCCACCAATAAAACATTGACATTGACACTAAAAATAAAATTTGTATTTTCTATTTTTTCACACAGCCATTACACTGTTATTCATCCTTCTTCAACCTAACTGCTAAGAAGTCTTTCCTTCACCGTGGAGAGCATTGTTTTGCATCAGATATGTTTCCTCCTCTATTTTGATTGCAATTGATAATACGTTGATGGACTACTAGCAAAGAAAACAAAATCTTGATTTGATTTGAATTGCCTTGAAACAAAAATGGATCGCACGGAAGCAATTTGTTGTCTTCCCCAGTTCCCCTTATTGTCCATTCTATGAATACGTGAAAATTTGGCTTCCTTTTCTCCATTACGAATTGGGTAAATGCAGAGCACGTAAACAATTGGTAATCTCTCCCTTACAATCAATTCATAGTCAAGTGATATTAATGGCTTCCATTCCCAATTAGGATAAACTAGAGCTAGGTTACGTTTCATGTTATTTTCCTCGATACCACTCTCCCCTTTCGCTCCCTTCTCCTATTGTCGCCGTTGATTCAGAGGATATCATCGTCGATCTGCTCCCTTCTCCGATATCTTGACGGTGAGAAACACAGTCTCATCAATGAGATCTGTTCTGACGTTAAGCCAAGACTTGATGAGGCGGTGCGGATCTATGCCGACGTGGTGGTGTGAATCTCCGACAATGTGACGAGGCACCGATGTGACACAAAGAACAAAATAAATGCGTCATTGGATTCTAAAAAATGTGACACAAAGTCATTAACACACGTAAACAAGTTACTAAAAAAGTGTATATTTTGTCATTAAAGGGGTCTCTTTTCACCAAAAAGATATGAGATGTAATCCTTCATTAATATTGTGCGATTGACTCTCTACTAATATTCATATAATCAAACAAACCAGTATGTATGCAAAAAGATGCACAGTGAGAGCAATAAGACATTTTTGTTTTTTTACATTCAAATCACTTCATTTTGTTTTCTTATGCACAAAGTGAATTAGAAAATTTATTATTTGTAAACTATCATTGCAAATACATTTCACATGGATATAGAAATGAGGACAACAAATATATGTAATATTAATATATTATGTAAATAAATTGGGTAAAACCAATCTTATATCATAATTTATTAAGTTTTAATCAAGTAGAGTTCACAAAATTAACTCTATTCAAGTTTTAGTATATGTTTGATAGAGTAAAAAAAAAAAGACGAAAATTTTACATTAAAGTAAAAAATAAAAATATAAATCCTATGAAATTTTATTTTTTATTTCACTCATTTCTTTTCATCCTTTGTTTCTATCAAATGGGCTCTTAAGCTAAATGAGGATATGAGCAAAGTCTTCCCGAAACATTGATCTTTGTTAGAGTTTCCCAAAGTAATCAACTTTTTTTTTCTCATTTGGAGTGATTTGCAAGAACTTCAACAACTTAATCATGTTACAAGGGGACTAATACGCAAATAATATCACTATGACAGTTTGACCGATAAGTAGGTTTCAAAAGTTTTGGATGAACCTATTCTTTTATTATGCATCCAACGGTTAGATTTTCATGAAAACATTGTTGGACCATGGTCCGGTGTGTAGCCTATTATAGTTTATAAGCACAATTAAAAGGGCACAAACAAATGCAGAAGAGAACCCTAGCTAGGGAGGACAGGTAGTTGGTGTGAGGCAATGACGCGGCCTTTCGGTGTGAAGGGGGGGAGGAAGCGAAAGCACGCGGAACCCAAATACGACGCCCATGACGAAGAAGAAGAAGAAGAAACGCAACCAAAGAAAACTGTGGTGGAGGTGGAGCACAACCAAGAAGAAGAAGAAGAAACTCCAGCACCAGCACCAGAGGATGATGGATTGAGCGGTATCCCAATTGCGCCCAGTGCGAACAACACTAACAAACCCAACGTCATCTTCATTCTTGAAAAAGCTTCTTTGGAAGTCGCCAAAGTCGGCAAGGTTCTCCTAGTTATTACTTTCAATCATTGTTTCTTTTTCTTTCTTTCTTTCTTTCTTATTACTTATGTTCACTCTGCAGACATATCAGCTCTTAAACTCCGACGACCATGCCAATTTCCTCCGCAAAAATAACAAGAATCCCGGAGATTACAGGCCTGACATTACTCATCAGGTAACATCATTATCACTCTCTAATCTTAATTTATGCAGTTAAAAAAATATCTTATTTTTTGTCGAATGGTGTTTTGTTGTTTTCAGTCCCTTCTATCAATTTTGGATAGCCCACTAAATAAAGCTGGGAGATTGCGATCAGTATACATAAGGACTGAAAAAGGTGTTCTTATAGAGGTTAAGCCCTTTGTTCGTATTCCAAGAACATTCAAACGCTTTGCTGGTGTCATGTGTAAGTCGAATTTGTTAGCCATTTCACTTTCTCTGTGAGGAAAAGTAATAAGCTGTCACTTTTTTGCTCATAAACTTGACTACTATCCTGCAGTGGAACTGCTTCAAAAATTGAGCATATCTGCTGTTGGCAAGCGCGAGAAACTTCTCCGAACCATCAAAAACCCTGTCACACAGTATTTGCCTATCAACTCACGAAAAATAGGTGCGTTGTGGTTTTGTAGATGATTTCATGGCTACACGATTGTTTTGAAGGGGTTTGTTTCATTTGTTTCCTTGTTTCTTGTACTATTGGAAGGATTCCTGAATCCTAATGTTCACTTCTGTGTTTATCTTCTCTTATAACAATTTCTTTTATCAATATATTCAAAATTATATAGGTGATTGTTTCCTTTGAATGTCAGGTCTATCATATAGTTCAGAAAAGCTTGTAGATATGGATGACTACGTATCAACTGTTACCAGCAATATGGACCTTGTCTTTGTGGTAGTCTTACTAGTTCAACTTTTAATTTCTCTGCCTATTGTCTCGGTAAGTAGAGGTTAATATATTCTAATTTCAGGTTGGAGCAATGGCCCATGGGAAGATTGAGACAGATTATACAGAAGATTATGTAGCAAGTACGTTTATCCATACTTGCTTTTTTTATGTACTCTCTTCTCAGTAATTTTATACATACTCATGATTGTCACTTTTTGCTCCGTTGATTTCCTTTTTGTTCTGTCTTCTGTCTTTTAGCTGTGCATTAGCTGATTTCCTTATGCATCAACTTTGTGCTTGTGTTTTGGGACCTGATACTTTTTTATTTTTAATTTTGCTGTCATTATTGAATATTAGAGGTTTTTGATTGATGTTTATATTTGTCTGATCAAATTTCAAAACAATGAATGGAGAGTTTCATGAAGATTTGCAAAAACTTAAACTGGTTATGGCACCTTATCTCCATTCATCTGGCTTCCTCTGTATAACTTTAACTACCAAATGCAGGTTTATGAACAATAGCCAAGGTTGGACTAGACTAGCTTTGATAATATTGGCAAATACTAAATTACTAATACACGAATCTGCTCATCCTAGCAGAGCTGTATCCCACTTTGGTTCCTTTATTACATTTTTGAAGAATACTAAATAGCTACCTTTTTATAATAGGATGGTCACATACAGAACCAAAGTGGGATGTTTTCTTCCAAGCCAAACATTACTGTCTTTCGCATTAACAGAATTCATGTTTAAATTGAGCTGAATTTATGGATAAGGAACTAAAAGTATAAAGATTTTGACTGGGATGGGTAAAATTGTGTTGTTCGTGATTTTTTTTATGTTTTCTTATGATTTTTACAATAAATATTTTTTCCTCCTAATTCTTTAAC
The DNA here is from genome assembly GCF_000004515.6 of Glycine max. Taxonomy (NCBI): domain Eukaryota; kingdom Viridiplantae; phylum Streptophyta; class Magnoliopsida; order Fabales; family Fabaceae; genus Glycine; species Glycine max. Next base: position 7,519,357 of record NC_038247.2, read on the forward strand.
TGAGGAACTAAAAGTAGAAAGATTTTGACCGGGATGGGTAGAATTGTGTTGCTCATGATTTTTTAATGTTTTTCTATGATTTTCACAATAAATATTTTTTCTTCTTAATTCTTTAACTAAGGGCAGTGGTTAGCAAGACCCTTTTTATTTACCCTAAAAACCCTTTTCATTTACCCTAAAAACTTGTTGTCAAAACTTGTAGAATGCTACCTCAGATAATTGTTTACTTAACATGCACCAGTCAGGATATGTTCTATTTCTTACGCCATTGTGTTTCCTGATTGCAGTTTCGGGGTACCCTCTAAGTGCTGCTTATTGTATTACAAGGATTACTGGCGCCCTTGAGAGAAAGTGGAAGATTTTGTGATTTAACACCACCTTCAGTTCATGCCTGAGACGATTTAGTAATTCGAGTTCCATAGTCAATTTATGTAATATCAGGGATAGGGGCCTAGCAGTGATTTAGAAAATACAATATATGTTGATTTTTTTGAGGCATTGATGTCCTGGACCAGAGTGATGTTTCAATGTAGTACTTGAATTAAATATGCTTAATATATTATTTTGTTGAAGGATGCTTATAGAAGCTAAATCTAAATGTTGCTTACTGCGCTGAGATACGTTGTCTGGGAGACTTTTTTTTTTTTTTTTTTTCTGGTTCAAACCATTGTTTCGTTTGAGTAACTTGCTCATACGTAGGGGGAGTTTGGAAATTCGTTTCACCAACTTTGAACAACTAATAAATAAATTCTAATTCAAAAGTAAATCTGAAGCTTAAAATGTTATGAAATTATTAAATTTAAAACTTTTATTTTTAATTTCAACTTTGAAGAATTTTTTGTTATGAAAAGGCTATAAATACTAGTTAGCTTAATCACTCATAGTCATAGATGGCTACTACTTGAAAAGATTAGTTTTTTTATAGTGAAGCACAAGATAACAAGTTAACAACTCACCGGTTTTTCTCCTAAAATCAATTTTGTATTCATTAACATTGTTGTAAGCTGAAATTCTTGTCTCTTCCTTGTGAAACTTTTGAACTTTCAAAGATCCTTGTTGATATATATGAATTTTTTTAAAAATATCATAAAAAATAATAAATTTGTCATACACAAGTTATGATTGAATCATAATAAATAATTTTTTTAAACTATTAATCATATTAATTCTAAACTAACAAAAATATTTGATTAAAGTAAATTTTAAAAAGTAAAAGGCTAAATAAAAATTTAAAAAAAATAAATGATGAAATCCTTAAATTAAATTAAAGCTTAAAAAATGAAATAAAGGACTAACAAAATAATTTAGCCAATAAAATATTAAGATAACAAAAACATTCAGTTGATTGTTTAAATTATAAGCGTGAAAGCCCATTTTCGAGGAAGCGGAAGCCGAGCAAACAAGAAAAAGAAGAGGCTTGAGAAACATATAAACAAATAAAGAGTCAAAGGTGGTTTGTCTTGTTTGAGATTGGAGAGAAAATTGAATTGCGTGAGTGAAAGTTACATCAACCCCTTACGCGCAAACCAATTCCAATTCCCTTTGCAAGCAAGCAATCTCAGATAGCTGATTCACACAATCCCTTTCTCTGCTGCTAATTGGAATCGGCATGGTCCAACCGGCGCCGGCGATGACTCAGTTCCTCAACTCCGTCCTCTCCCAGCGCGGCCCCTCCGCCGTCCCCTACTCCGAGGACACCAAGTGGCTGATCCGCCAGCACCTCGTGGCCCTCACCACCGCCTTCCCTTCCCTCGAGCCCAAAACGGCGTCGTTCACTCACAACGACGGCCGTTCCGTCAACCTCCTCCAGGCCGACGGCACCATCCCCATGACGTTCCAAGGCGTCACCTACAACATCCCCGTCGTCATCTGGCTCATGGAGTCCTACCCTCGCCACCCGCCCTGCGTCTACGTCAATCCCACGCGCGACATGATCATCAAGCGCCCTCATCCTCACGTTAACCCTTCTGGCTTGGTTTCCGTCCCTTACTTGCAGAATTGGACTTACCCTAGCTCCAACCTCGTCGATCTTATTCTCAATCTCAGCCTCCACTTCGGCCGCGACCCTCCTCTTTATTCCCAACGCAGACCTAACCCTAACACCAACCCCAACCCCAACCCCAACCCCAACCCCAACCCTAATCCCACTCCTCATCCCCATCCTCCTCCCAATTACGGAAACTCTTCTCCCTCTAATTTATCGTCATCTTCATCTGGATATCCCCACGCCCATGCCCACCCTCCTCCAAGGACTTACCCTCCTTCCCCTTACCCTGCTCCTTCTTCTAGGGTTCAGTCCACTGAGGATCCTTCTGAGGTTTTCAAGCGCAACGCTATTAACAAGCTTGTGGAGATGGTTCATGGCGACGTTGCCGCTTTGAGGAAGACCAGAGAAGATGAAATGGAGGGGCTGTTTAGTTTGCAGGGCGTGCTGAAACAGCGCGAGGAGAGTCTCAATAGGGGTGTGAAGGAGATGCAGCAGGAGATGGAGGCTTTGGAGCAGCAGTTACAGATGGTGTTGATGAATACTGATGTTTTGGAGGGGTGGTTGAGGGATAATCAGGGGAAGAAGATGGCCGGTTTGGAGAATCCCGAGGATGCTTTTGAGTGTGCGGATGTGCTCTCCAAGCAGATGCTTGACTGTACTGCTGCTGATTTGGCGATTGAGGACACGCTTTACGCGTTGGATAAGGCACTTCAGGTTGGAGGTGTGCCATTTGATCAGTACTTGAGGAGCGTGAGGGCCCTGTCCAGGGAGCAGTTCTTTCACCGCGCCACTGCCGCCAAAGTTAGGGCTGCTCAGCTGCAGGCTCAGGTTGCCAATATGGCTGCTCGGAGTCAGCATTATGGTTGCTGAGGCTCGCAGCAGCGCCATCTGGTTTGGTTTGTGGGTGGTTCAGATGATGAAATCTGCCATTGTGAGTACAGAACTACGGATTGGTATTTTTGTTGCTTCACTTTGAGTCTGTGCTTCTAGTCAATAGCATGAATTGGTCACCCTTATAATTACAGCCTTCAACAGCTTTTGAAATTGTTAATCAGGGGCTGTACCATTGTTCTTATACAAACTTAATAATATCATTTTCTTGAAAATTTTGGTTTGAGGGTTTGTTAGCTCCAGCTTCTTTTTTCTTTTTATAATTTTATTGTTTAGGAGTATACATGCTTATGGATCATAGATTGTTCCACCCTGTATTTTAAAACAATGGATATTACCATGGATATATATTTTTCTTTGTGTTTCTGATTTTCATGATTGTCTTGCCTGGCCTGGCATGTTTCATATTGTTTATTGTTTATATACAATAGCCAAATATCAAGACTGTTTCTAAAAAATTATTACATGGGAAGTGTTTGAGAAGAATTATACAGTTTGGTTCATGTGTAATTTGTATTTGACAAAGTATCTGTTTAGTTGTGTTGTTACCTTCAATAATTGAATGTCAGGGGGCTTCTTTGAATTTGGTGGCTACCCGTAAGGTCTGGATAGAATTGTCTTCCTTAGCCTTGAATGCCATCACTAGCGCTGGCTAGGACCAACACAACAGTAACACTTTCAAATTAGCTGTGGTTTAAGTCAATGCTAAGGAGGTTTAGTTTTTTTTTCTTTTAAATTAAACCTTTACATCACCAATGCCATTAGCGTTGGTTTCGGGGTCAACGCTATTGTTAGGATGCTAGACTGCACATTTCTTGTAGCATGTAAAGAGTTTTTATACTGTCATTTAATTATAAAGTGTCTTTCAAATGTATTCCTGCCAATAAGTATCGAAAACTTGTGATTTAAAATAAAGTTCAGTCATTCATACTGTTATTTAAGCACAATTCATTTCATAATGATTTTCCTTGCTGAGAATTTTATTTTCACCTTTTCTATTGAGAAGTGCTAGTAATACACTCTAATACACTCCTTACTAGGGGTTAAAAATTATTGAAACCTTGTGATTTTAAATAAATTTCAGTCAATAAGTATGTTTACAATAATGTGTTGCTAGTATTTCTTTTCTTCTATTCCATAATAAATGGAAGAACAGAATAAGAGATTGTTCATTGGTGTAGACTAGTGCTATGATTCAGAGAAATGCAAATTATTTGCTGCTTGATATGCTAGTCATCTTATAGCTCTTGAGCTGAAATCTCTAACAACAATGTTATGTCCCCTCCTCCCCTCCCCGCCCCTCCCCTCCCCTCCCTTCTCCTTTGTACCTGTAATGAAATTGGAACAGAGGTAGAGACAAACAAATATGTTAGTCTATTTTTATTCTTTCAATTGATTGCCGTATGTTACATAAATATGTTTTATTCACCAAACCTTTGCCGTTCCATGAGACTTCCCTTTTTTGTATGGCAGTGACACTCCTTTGTCTGCATCCTCAGTTATTTGGAACTTAATTGATTGGATGTTTTTGGTGCCAATAGATTATAACTAATGAATGAGAAGTGTTTTCCTTGATCAAGTTGTTTCCACCTCTTTTAGTTGCTTTTACCACTAGATGAGTTGATGGATTGATTCTTGGATTACTTGAAATAAAATTAAGACTTAAATAACTATTTTGGTCTCTATAAAATAAGTGTTTTTTCTAGTTTTTTAAAGTTTTTATTTCTATCGTCTCTATCATAGATCTTCCAATGAAAATCAACCATTTTGTGGCAATCTCCATCATAGATCTTCCAATGAAAATCAACCATTTTGTGGCAATCTCCGCTCATCATCAAGCTCTAATATGAAAACTTGAAGCAAGTGCAGAGAATCACATTGTAGGAGTAAGAATATGTTTAGATTTGGGATCGCATTGTAAGAGTGACTTTGAGCGCGATTTTGGGTCCATTGATAAACATAAATAACCAAATTGGGGATTTTAAAACAAATGATTAAATTCGGACAACACAAAAATGTAGTAAACTAAAATTATATTTTAGCCTATTAAAATTGTTTGTTTCTTTAACATTTGCTCAATATTTTAAAAAATTGGCAATTGAGTTAAGAAATCATTATTATTAGAGTGAAATATTTTTTTCTCCTGAAATTTTGGTCAAAATTGGTCTTAGTTCTTGAATTTTTATAATCATGGTTTTGTTCCTTGAAAATTTAGTCAAAATTGGTCGTAATCCAAGAAAAATGTTAGCCAAGTTAGAATGAGGAACCAATTTCACTTGTTAGAAATTTGAGGACCAAAACCCTTTGAAAAAAGTTTAAGGACTAAGACAAAAAAGTTTAAGGACTAAGACAAAAGATTTGATGATGTTTTTAGAATAAAAAATATATTTTAACCCATTGATCAAATACAAAATGTTTTTAATTAATGATAAATTCATTCATGCTAGTCAAATCTCTAATTGAAGGTAGACGAATTTTCCTATTGAGAGTAAACAAAAACAAATTTTAAGAATAGGCTACACAAGAGTTAACTATCAACGCGTAACGCGTATAAGAACTAAATTATATGTTTAACCTTAATTATTAAAATAAGGCATGTTCCGTGTGTGGATGTATGCAGAGGGTGAAAGATATAAAAAATGAGAAGAAACCGTGATTTACTTTATCATTATTTAATCAAATCAAAGGTACATGTCACCAAAAGCTCGATTCACACACATCACCCTCCCTTACCTGGGACATCTTAAAACTCAGATGCCAACTTCAATCTTGAACACTTTTTTGAATATGCATGCATGATGATTTGACCTTGTAATTACACTTAATTAGAATTGGACATGACACTTGTACCTAATAATAATGCACTCTCATTTCTAATAAGCATATACATAGAGACCACTGAACTTGTTTGTGTCAGCAGCATTCCTATACCAATAGTGCCAACCTATCTTTCTAATTGGATAATTAGACAAATCTTTTATGGGTTATTTTAAGCCTTGTTTCGGAACAACTATTCCTGTAAGACTCAAAGTATGGAAAGTTTTATGGATGAAACCTTAGTTATTTTTGTGACCCATCTTGTTTATTTTACAAGGGCAGGGACTTATGCATGGGACTACTAGACAACAGATCCTAAGCCTAAGCCTTGTGGGGGAATGGAGAGGATGAGATTGACCCAAGAAGGCTACTTTTTCAATTGTTACTAGCACAATGAACATACATGAGTTGGGTCTTTCCTTTCTTTGTTTGTAACATATGACTCTCCTGTCTAGCAGGTAAGGTAGGTAAGTATTGTAGCATTGAGTTAGAAATTGAAAAAAATATTTAGTTAAGCTCAAAGAAGTTAACTAAATAAATTTATATTAGAACTATATTTAAGATTGTTCAATACATGGGATGAATATTTATTTTATATGACTAAAGTTTATAACAAATAAAATACTTTTGAAATTATAATTATAATTAAAATTTATGATAAATAAATATTTTTGAATTTATAATATATATTTTAAATTTATGATAAATATTTTATATTGTGACATAAAATTATTTTTTATTATTGATGATTTGTTTTAAAAATTGAATTTTTTTCTGAGTGCACTCTCATTGAAGAAAAACTTCTAGAAACACTTTTACTGAGAAAGAGCAGCTAAAAATACTCTCAATCAATATAGATATTCTAATTTATATAGAGAAGAGATGCAAAGAAATGACTTTTAAAACAAGTGAATCATATGAAAAAGATTGCCTATGCTTTACTCATGTATCCAAAATGCAATCCTAACCAAGAAATAAAGAAAGTTATGCAGCAAGAACCTATAAAAGATGACAAGCCCACGTGAAAGGAATGAAGAATTGCTCCCTATGCTTAAACTTCATTGACTAAAAGTTCCAAATCAATCCACACATTTTTCATTAGCAGCATCTTAAATTTTCAAAATTACAGCAAATCATGCTCAGTACTATTTTGCAATTATATGATCCAAAACTCACTATTTCACCAAGTCTAAAAATTAGATAATCATCATGGGTAACTCAAGTTAAGATGAGGGCAAAACTTAAACACTACTAATCTTTTTAATGTCTCGGCTAGTTTATCAATGTAAGTATTTAACATACACAAATTACACGTGAAGAAACAATCATCTTTCCTCTATGCACGCTTTTAAAAAATATATATACATAGTTCTCAATGTACAAATCATAAAAAGCAATCATCCCACAATGAATAATAATGAGTCTATGCTGAAATTCCTTACATGAAAATTACTCCTCTAATAGGAAGGACAGATCTGATTTCTCACAATCAATTTTCAACTAAAAAACCAAACATAATATAGACTATTATTTTATTTGCAAGGTTAAACAATATATTTAACCTCATTATGAAATAATAGTTTTATCAACATTTGCCTTCGGAGTATGTATTAAATAGTAAAATGTATTAAATATCATCAAAATATTTTTTGAAAAATAAGAAAAACACACATCAACAAAATCTTAAATAATTAAGTCTTGTCATTATATAATTTAAACTATATACTAATGATTTTCTACCTATGTTTTTTTAAGCATGTGGTTAGGTTAAATTAGTTTTTTAGTCCTCTAATTATTATTTAAGTTCAATTTGATCATCTAAAATTTTTTAATTGAATTTGGTTCTCTAATTTTTTAAATTGATTCAATTTGATTTTTCAATCTAAATTATAAAAAATCATATTGTGCGACATTTCAAAACAACAACTAAATAATTTTAAACTGCTACAAAATAAATATTTTCACAAAAAAAGAATTGTTTTTAAACTTAGAGGACCAAATTGAACCTAAAAAAATTAAAGGTAAAAATCAAATCGATTTTAAAAATTAGAGGATTAAATTGAAAAAAAAAAAAACAAAAAAAACCAAATTGAATCTAAAAAAAAAATAGAAGACTAAAAAATGAATTTAACTCATGATTATGAGGAGTACTGTTTTCAATTTGTTCACCTGGAGTAATATCCTTTGAGATTTGAAGGGTTTAAAAATGACATACTCTATCACAACTAAGTTCTCTACAAGAATAAGAATTCAAAACTTGTTCACTTGCTTAAGAGATTTAAGTTTATCTTCACTCAAACCAATAACTTGTTCATAAATGCATTTGTTATTTGTTATTATTTTTAATAGTAAAAGAAATTTTATTAAATAAACTATGACCTCCAAAGTTTGAAGAATGAAAAATGAATATAATAAGGTATTAACTAATGAAGTTTTGCCTGTGAAAAAGAACTAATGAAATTTTGATGAAAACAAAACCAACAGAAGAAACACTCATAAAAAGCCAAAAAAAAAAAAGTTAATACAAAACGTTGAATATCAAAGTTGAAGATTAAGCATATGGTATAAACTTTTCCTACCTTAACTCCTACATGTGTAATATATGACTTTATTTTTTTTCTAACGGAATCAAAAACATATATCAAGTTTATAACAATTCACAGCACACAATTGAATCAATTTAGTTAAATACTTGGTTATGACTTTTCTTTTATATCCTATACATATTTCACATACGAAGTATTTTTTTACGCCAAAAATTAAACGTTTTTATCCTTTTGATAAATAATTTAAATGTTTCATTAGGTTGGTAGGTTTGAAAATCAATTACACTATTACAATTATTAAGAGAGAAAAAATACGGATGAAAAAAGTTATTAAGAAAAAAAAAAAAAGATTCATTGTTTTACTGGTTACAAAATATAATATGCATAGTAATTAATTTTTATAAAAAAAACTATTATTCTTGTTATATTTTCGTTAGAAAACCTTGAAAAATACCTAGACAAATGGCGAGGGAAGAGGACAATGGTATCCCAGCATATAACAGCAACCTTAACTCTTGTTCCATATAAAACCCCATTAATTCAGTGCTTTGAAACAAAACTAAAGAAGAAATGCTGAGACAAGTGTTGCGACAATGTTACTCACTTCATCGTCCCGCAGTGAATGTGTACGCAGTGCCGCGGTTTTATCGGAGAAGGCTTTGTTCTTCTTCTTCTTCTTCAGAGTCCACTGCCGCTACAATCTCCATCGACCGTTCTTCCCTTTACAATCCACCTGGTACTCTCTTCAACTTTCCTTCATTTCTTTTTTTATTCAAACTCTCCCACTCAACGTCTTTCTCTTGTGCCAGAGCATTCTCACCACCCCACTTCTGATTCCGAACTCGTCAAACACCTCAAAGGCATAATCAAGGTTCTATTCTATTCTATTCAATTTTAACATCATAAAAATTGGGTTTTTACCACTTGGGTCTCACCGTTTTTATTTGATGTTTCTCATTATTATCAGTTTCGTGGAGGCCCTATTTCGCTAGGTGAGTACATGTCCGAGGTTTTGACAAATCCTAAAGCTGGTTATTACATCAATCGAGATGTTTTTGGAGCAGAAGGTGATTTTATCACCTCACCTGAAGTTAGCCAGATGTTTGGTGAGGTGAGGTGAAGTGAATTATCCATTTATTTAACTATGTCTGTTGTTGGGGGCATGAACTAGAGTTAAAGCTTGTCAATGCCATAAGGATTCAAATATTTAACACCTTGTTGTTTATTTAAACTTAGATGGTTGGTGTCTGGGTGATGTGTCTTTGGGAGCAAATGGGCCAACCACAAGGAGTAAATCTAGTTGAGCTTGGCCCGGGGCGAGGAACTCTCATGGCCGATCTCCTTCGCGTATGATATGCTTTTATGCTTGAATTTCTGTTTAAACCTTTTTTCTTTTTTTACATTCTCAACTGCATATAGACAAGGCACCATATCATTGTTACAAGGGAACACAGTTTTTAATTTCTTATAGGGTGCTTCAAAGTTTAAGAACTTCATTGAGTCATTGCATGTACACTTGGTGGAGTGTAGTCCAGCACTACAGAAGCTTCAGCACCAGAACTTGAAATGCACTGATGAAGAGAATGCTTCTCAAGATACTGATACAAGAACAGCCAGGTCCTTGTTTGGAACTCCTGTATCATGGCATGCTACACTGGAGCAGGTTCCTTCAGGATGTGTGTAATGCTTTTCCAAAATATGATGTGCAACTTTGTATATGAAATTCTAAATTTGTTCTCTGTTCTGTGTTACTATAAAATATCCTATTGGACTATATTCAAATAATGCCCTGACCAAGTTATTGCTTTTGCTGTGCTCCAGCGCCAACAATTATTATTGCGCATGAGTTCTTCGATGCCCTACCAGTCCATCAGTTTCAGGTTATACAATGCTTGTGCTATTAAGCTGAATTAAAAACTAAAAACATCTATCAAGCTGCACAATTAAGTTATGAAATTTGAAATTCTGCAATTTTTTGCTTTCAATGTTTCTTCCCGTGTCTTGGCTATTTTTCCTTCTGCATTTTTTCATCCTCTGCTATGTTTATTATTATATTTTCATTTTTACTGGCACTTCATTGAGTTAGTCCAATCCAACTACTGTCTGTGCCTTTGCTATAATGCTATCTTACTGGTTGGTCATCAAGGGGCTGAATAAAATGTAAGAGATAAGTTTGAACCTCAACTGTTGCCTCCATCTTGCTTAAACAATTCCAAATTTCCAATAACTTCCTGCTTCAAAGAGTTTGAGCTTGGCAAACATTGTAGTTTTATTTCCTTAATGTCCACTACAATAAAAGTCATGTCATACTATACTTTATACAAGTGCCAAAAAAAATGAAATTCAACTTCTCTGTCAAATCCTGCCTTTTCTATATTGCTCTTGGTGTTACATTTCTGTGAAGCGTGATTTCTTTTCCTGGGCTCTGCAGAAAGCATCTCGTGGCTGGTGTGAGAAAATGGTTGATGTGGCAGAAGATTCATCGTAAGTATTGTAATGTAACCTACTCTTTGAAATTTAATTTCTTCTGGGTTTAGTGTATTGATACTTCTTACATATATTGGATAGGTTTCATTTTGTTCTTTCACCACAGCCTACACCTGCTACTCTCTATCTATTAAAGCGGTGCAAGTGGGCTGCACCTGAGGAAATTGCAGATCTCAATCAAATTGAAGTTTCCCCTCAAGCCATGGAGTTGACTCAGACCATTGTTGACAGGATAAGTTCTGATGGGGGTGGAGCTCTAATCATTGACTATGGCTTGAATGGAGTAATCTCGGACAGTCTTCAGGTCTAGCATCTTTCCCATCTTATTCTTAAAAGTCTCGCTTTTTAGTTTTACTGTCTTCTGTATCCCAAGTGTAGTATCCTATATCCTACTTTTTGTCTTGTATTATAATACCCTGGAAATATTAGCATAAGCAACACATGTTGATTAAGTTTCTAATAAAATTTAATAAGCATAATGACAATAAATCACAATCTCTCTCTGTTGGAGCATGCCTTATGATTGGAATGTAGATATCCATAGAGGGGTCCAAGGAGAGAAAAACTCAAATGAAGACACATGAGCACAAAATATGGTGTGTTTGAGAGGAGGGATAAGAAAGGAAAAGGAAAAACAGGGAAGGCTGAGATGTATTGTTAATTACTGATTTGGGGGGAAATACACTTCTATGGGGAGAAATATGAATGGAATGGAGCGTGGGGAGAAATTTGATAGGGACTTTGGGTATTATAGGGTGCCTAAGTCCAACATCGAATGATATGGGGTGGATGATTGGTGAACTACTCAAGTGGTTTACTTCTTCCCCCTAACAGTTAGCTTTTAGGGGAGGGTTCCCTAAGCGCTTGGGTGCTTATCACAGTTATGCAATTTGTTAGTGTGCTGTTCAGCAGGACAGGGAATGCTCTCTGGATCTCTGTAAGGAGTTCGGGTCTGGGGTTACAGGAGGGTTATTCTTCTGTAACCGTTCCTATTTCCAGTAAATAATACATATTGAGTTTTTCTTCTTGCCTTGGGTTTCTGTCAGTGGAGGATTCTAGCCACCTCAAGATCTGTCTTTTCTTCTACTATCCTTGCTTGTTTTTTTGTGATCAGTGGCCACTGGAATCTGTTGTAGTACTGTGCCATGGGGAACTGTTAGATGTGTTATTATAAATAATTGTCATCCTAAAGATCAAGGTTATCAAACTCGAGAGTTTACGCAGACGTGTGAGAGTTCCATACTTAACTCGTAGACTCGCAAGAGTCTACTTCATATAAAAATAATAAAAAAAATATCTATAAATAACATATTAATTAAACATTTTAACAATATAATAAAGCAAAACACTAAATCATAAAGTTCAGAATATTTAATTAGCCAAGTCTAGTAATAATACATCATTATTAGAATAATAACTTGAAGAGGTTATAATAGTGGTAGATCATTCTCATTGAGGGTTTGATATTATTAGAGAACAAAAGTTTGATATTATTAAAAGTGAAAATTTTGTATTTGAGAATAACATACTAAATGAAGGTATGTTGAATGCTATACAGAGAGAAAACAATAAAAAATGACTTATATTTTGGTCTAATTTTTTTAACTTGCTAACTCGTTAACTCGGTGGTAAACTCAAGAGTTTACTGAGTTTACTTAGAGTTTATAGAGTTTGCCCAGAGTCTACTTAAAAAAAAGAGTTTACTCAAGAGTTAACTCGTAGAGGACAAGTGGACTCGTAGACTCGTAAGAGTTAGTGAGTTAACTCGAGAGTTTGATAATCATGCTAAAGATTAAATTAGATACTATTTATTTGTGCTTTCTTGTATGGTGTATGTATTTATGCAGGCAATTCGGAAACACAAGTTTGTCAACCTTCTAGACAATCCTGGATCAGCAGATCTCAGTGCATATGTTGACTTTGCTTCCATTAGGCATTCCGCGGAGGAAGCTTCAGGTGCGTTTGCAAATGCTTGTAGTTGTTACAAACTATATGTTGATTAGAATCAGACATCAGAAGTATATATATTAGGTCAGAAAGCAAAGATTAGTTTTCGACTAATTTAATGATTATATATATGCAGGAGAAGTGTCTGTTCATGGACCAATTACTCAATCTGAATTTCTCGGTTTGCTTGGAATAAATTTTCGTGTTGAGGCACTCCTACAAAACTGCACGGAGGAACAGGCTGAATCTTTGAGGACAGGATACTGGCGTCTTGTAGGTGATGGTGAAGCTTCCTTTTGGGAAGGACCTGATGAAGGTGTTCCCATTGGTATGGGTACTCGCTACAAGGCAATGGCTATTGTTAACAAGAAGCAGGGTGTTCCAGTTCCTTTTCAATAAACCAAAGCTTATTCAAATTAAAATGTCGAACCAATTAGTGTACCAGGATTGAACTTTCCCCAAACAATGGTTGGTTTTTGGGTGCAATCAATGATTGGCACTTCTAATTGCTACAATTTTTTCTTCTTTTATTTATTTGTTTATGGATGATTGTTCAATGTAGCGTTTTGTTTTACCTGTATTGTAAGATTTACACGATATAACGTTCTCGTTACAATATTTTTTGGGGAATGTTCTCGCATCAATTTTAATAATATGATCATTACTAAAAGTTAGAATAGAATCTTCATACTATGTCAACAGAGTGGCTGCTTCCTCGCCTTAAGCCTATGATTAGTTGTATATAATTACTATTTAGAAAGAAAGTAAGAAAGATCTTTTATGGCTTAGATAAATGGAAATTTAAAGGAAGTGAAATTAAGTTTGCAGGCTTACTAAAAAATCTCATCAGCCGATAAATTCGAGGGGGAAAGTGTGTTCCAATTTTTATTTTTCTTTATTTTTTTAATATTTAAAAAACTAAATAATTTAGACTTAATTAAGTTTTTCATATTTGAAATTTAGATCATTTTCAAATTGTCACCCAACATTTATTTATTTTTTCCAATCAAGTACCTGAATTTTTTTTAATTTTATTTTATACAAGTTATGAGTTGTCTTTCGTTAAGTGATAACCTGACATAAAATCTCAATGACATGTTAGTAATTGGACATGACATCACTCTAAAGTAAGATGACTAACGACAAATAGTGAAATATAACTTAAATTTTTTTCAAATACTTGATTAATAAAAAACGAATGTTAGATAATAATATGAAACGACTTGTATTTCAAAAAAAAAATTAATTAAGCCAATTATATTTTATAACATAAAAAATTAAAATATTTGAAGGAAAAAAATATAATAAAAACAACAAATCTTTATAGTTATTTTTTTAATTAGTATAAGAAGTTTTTAAAATATTTATTTTATTTATTTTCTATTAAAAAAAACCTGTCTATTTCTTCATTTTTTATTCAAATTAATCCATTTAACACATCATTTTATTTCTATTCTTATCCTTTCAATCTTCGATTCTTAATTTACTTCCTCCGAAGTAAACATTACTTATAGTCGTCTATTGTATTGTAAGTGAACGTACACTTTCTAAACATGCAGAAAACCCCAAATTTAACAATCATACGTGGCTGTTGACTGATAACTTGTATATGTAACAACTAGTAACGATTTTAATCTTTATAGCCACACATTGCAAGCTTTTGCAGTTTCTGAGAAACCTTTGTGTAGCCAGGATTTCAGAACTAAGTCCGAAAGCAGAGAGTTAAGCTCGATAGTGCAAATTGAAAAGAATAAACGGGAGAGTTAAACAAAGAAATTGAATAGCTTATCAGTTCCTACAAAATCCACTACAAAGCAATGCCCATAAACAACATTCAACACACTAACGTTAACATGGAGCATAGCCATCACTAATTAAACATCACACAGATGAAGTATTGTTACTTCAGGTATTTGGGATTATGCATGCTGACAAGTTCAGCAAGTAGTTAAGAGTAGCATATTTTCAATTTCAGTAATTTAAAACCCCTTTTCACCCATTTCAACAAACACCTCATACGCATTAAAAAAAATAATATAAAAATAAGAACTCATATTTCCTCATTACAAATAAAAGATTGAAATCCAGACAAAATGGAAATGAAATTACAGTGTACTGGTGAACTCAACTACAACCAACAAAAGAAGAAGCAGAACATATATGCTGCAGCTAAACAGTGTTTAAGCAATGGTAACCTTGGCACCAGCTTCTTCGAGTTGCTTCTTCGCATCTTCAGCTTCGTCCTTTGAAATCCCTTCCTTGAACTTCTTCGGCAACCCTTCGATCAACTCCTTCGCCTCCTTCAGCGCTAGGTTCGTCAATGCCCTCACCGCCTTAATCACCGCGATTCGAGCGTTGCTCGGCACCTCCTCGATCACCACGTCGAACTCCGTCTTCTCCTCAACCACCGCCGGCGCGTCCGCCACAGCGCCGCCGGCACCCGCGGCGACTGCCACAGGGGCGAACGCCGCCGCGGAGACGCCGAGCTTGTCCTGGAGGAAGTCGACGAGGTTCTTGGCCTCCTCGAGCGTGAGTCCGGCGATTTCGTCGCCGAGCTTGGTGATTTTCTCCGGCGCCTCAACGGCGGAGACGACGACACGGGGGCGGCGCGTGGTGGCGGCGCGGTGGGAGAGATTGGGGAATTGGAGGGAGGAGGGTTTGGCGGAGAGGTGCGTAGGGTAAGAAGAGGAGGGTGTAGGATAAGATAGCGTGCGGAGGGTGAGGGTTGTTAGAGTTGTTGAGGCCATTTTGTGAAGAAAGGTTTTTGCTGGTTTGGGATTTGAGGGAGGGAGAGAATGGAAGAAGTGAAGTGAAGGATCAAGATAGGATAAGGAGATTATGAAGGGGTTGGTTATGGGGTGGGTTGAGGTGACTATTACCATATTACCCTCCCATTCTGTCTCTAAAGCGCAAGTTACACATTCTCCCGAGTGTAATGGTGGAAATTGGTCGGGAAGGAAACTATTTTATTTATTCGCCATTTTGCTTACATGAAATAAAACACAACACTCATACATGTTTTTTATTTTATGAAAAATTATTAAAATTTGGTAATTAACTTGTCAGTAAAAAATGTTATTTTTCAATATATTCAAAACTCAATTTAATAATTAACGGGTCAGTAAAAAAAAATCATATCGAACTCACTTATAAAGCCACTGTAGAACATCGATTATATAGGAAAATTTAGATCCAACACGGGTGCAATTTATCTCATATTTTAATGGACTTTACTATATACTCATGAGCATTTTATGAAATACGAAACATATTTTTGTTAAATTTTTAAAATTATTTTAAAAAAGAATAAACAATTTTTATATTTTGTTTAAATAAATATTTTTTATTAAAAAATTTATTTAAAATTCTTATTATATATCTGGACAGTGAGACTAAAAATGAGTCAAGTTATATCCAGTTCAACTAATATTGATTTGAATCAATAAATATTAACACCATCTAAAGTTTGACTTCAGAAATATATCAAAGAATTCATTATGATTATGATGATGTCTAATTAGGTAAACTTTAGTGTATCTAAAAAATTATATATATAGAAGTTACAAAATTCCACATTTTTCATTATTAGTATGTTAATTTTTCAAAATTACATCAAATTGTCTCCAATACTATCTTGGTTCTACTAAGCAATTATATGATCCAAAGCACACTATTTTAATATATAATAAATAGTAGGGCTAATTATCTTTTTTAATTTCTAAACTTTTTAGTTTTAATCCCTACTTTAAATTTTAACTTATTTGAACTTATCCTCCTTTAAGTATTTTAAATTTTTATTTTCAAATAATAATATTAATTAATGACATAAAAATTAATTTAGCACATCGTGCTAATAGATGAAGAATTAAAAAGACAATTCACCATATAAAATTAGACATGATATTCTATTAGACTATTTGATAATGTGATAAATCATTGTACTAACAACTTTTTTATTATATCATTAATTAAAGTTGTTATTTAAAACACAGAAACTAAAAGTGGGGGTTAGAAAAGGTTTAAGAAATTTGACTTATCAAAGTCTATTAGCATTCAACACTACACGACGATTAAACATCACAGCCTATAAATGAAGTATTATTACTCCAGGTATTAGGGATTGTGGTGACAAGCTCAGCAAGTAGTGAAAGCCAATGAAATATTATAGAGTCAATGTTACAATGGTTAATTTAATAAATTGCAGTGCAGGGTAAGTAAGCAAAGCAACTCAGTAGCGGTACTTGGTAGAGTAATCTTTGGGAGAAATGACTAGACCACGTCCCTTCCTTGCACCACGGTACACTGTTTCGACAATATCAATGAACTCTTGCTTGTCTTTGAGTGCCCAATTGATCTTATTGTTGTTTCCGGTTCCAAGGTCTATCATAATATGCTTGTTCCTAAAAAAGAACATAACGGTGCACGGCTCATACAACTCGTACATGGTGTTGAAATCCGGCACCTCAGTGATATCCACAAGATAAATCACTGCGAAGTTTTTTATCTTTTCAGCAACCGATGCCAGCACTTCATCCATCTGATTTCAACCCAAATTAATTAATTAATCGGCTAGGCCATTAGACAAACAACATTGTTATGCAATATTGCATCGTTGAGTCAAGTAGTTAGTTAAGTTGCAAATCATGTGGACAACAAAGACAGTAGTAATATGAGAGACAGAGTGAGATTAAACAAACGTACCAAACCACAATGGAAGTTTCTAATACGGCTATACATACGATTGGATTTTGTAGCATCATGGTTATGAAATTTAAAAGTGTATGCTAACTTATGTGGCATAGACAAAAAAATATGAAAGGGGGGGGTGGGGTGCTACCTTATTCGACATAAAAGGCTCCGTGTTCAGCAATTCAATTGGCATTATTGCATTGTATCCTTCAAAACATATGTAGAGTATAATAGATGATGATTTTCATTAATTCAATGACAAGCAAGGAGAATTGGAATGGAGAGAGAGAGAGTAATACTAATAGTATACTATAGTATACCTGCATGCAGGTGTCATCCCAATCATGACCGAAGCGAATGACAACAACTCGTTCTTCTTCGGAGTGCAAATGAGGTAGCAAGTATGACATAATTCCTTCCCTCAAACTGATTTGATTGTAATCTAATCTAATCTCTCTTGTCTCTATTCGATTCCAACAACAATCCACATCTAATATAATGTATGTATATGAAGGAGCATACCGAAGTGTCTAGAAACACCCCGTATTTTCTCTCTCGAAAAAAAAAAAGTACCTTATTCTACGCGTCAACATATGGCCCAACATTACACACTTCAATCAACCATCATAATTATACCCCCTTTTTTAAAAATAAATGTTCGTCAGATGAAATTAATTTGGAAACTAAATCAGCGAATGAATTTTATATTTGATTAATAAAATAAATATTCTGTATATAATTTCTCTCATTCAAAAATTAATCTAAATAATCTTGTATTAAGTAATACGGTAATTGGTGTTTAAAGGTGTTGATATCATATTTTCACGCACGGGGTAAATTATAATAATTTTTTGTAGAGCTGTGATCTTTGCTGGGAATTTCAAAATTAGCTGACCTACAATAATTTTGTTTTTTGGGTTTTGTGGGAATTAGGACCAAAATCGATTCAGGAACTTTTTGTCTTTAATAAAATTGGTAAGTTTTTCAAGAATTTCTGGGAATTTCGGAATGGAGGATGATATTGATAGCATCCACATCCACATCCAATGTTTTGAACTTAAAAACAAAGCTAAATTATTGTTTCGATCTTCTAATTTATTTTTAATGTTTAATTTCATTTTTTAATTATTCAATGGTCCAAATAGATTCTTTAATTTTAAAAATAATTCAATTAAATCCTTCAGTAATTTGGAGATTCGTATCAATTTTACATTTTATATGGCAGTTAAAAACCATCAACATCTAGTTTTCAGAGATGGACAGTTTTAGAACAGCTACAGGTTATTTAAAAAAGCAAAAGCACAAATTTGTTCTTTGGAATAATGGGTAGATCATATAAAATCCTAACCAAATCCCAAATCAAATCTCAAATCCAATCAAAATCCTTATCTGAATCTGAGATCAAATCAAAATCCTCGTGTGTCGCCAGAGAAGTTAGAGGAGGCACAAAACATAATCTAGCTCGCCGAGGTGGTGAAATTGCAACAAACGTGCAAGACTTCAAAGCTATGAAGAGCATAGTGGACTATGTGGGGCCCCATCGAAGTGCTGTTTCCGAATTACGTGTTCGTGTTGCTTCTTCTTGATGTCAATCTCATGGGAAACACTGATTCTTATGAAGGTTGTATGGAATTTTTGGGTTCTGGGTTAGGATTCTTAGTTATTGTGTGTTCTTGTTTAAAGAACATCAAGAAAGAAAGAGAGTAGGAATTTGAGTTTTTTGTTTTATAATAATTCACAACTGCTTTTTTTTTTTATTTAAAAAGTTATAATAGTAACAATTTTTAACTGTTGCTGTATTTAACGGAGCTTATTAGATTACCAAAAAGTGTGTAAAACTTCAATTTCAACGGAAGGATCTAATTGAATCATTTTTAAAAATTAAAAACTTAATTAAATCATTTAATAATTAGATGACTAAATTGAAACATTAAAAATAAATTAGATGATCAAAATAATAATTTAACCTAAAAACAATAACGTAATACTTGCATGCTTGTAGAACAATCTCTTAGGAATGTTTAGTACAAGATAAAAAATCCATGCCCCAAACTCATGATTCGTGGAGATGAATAAATCTATTTAATTAATCATAATTATTCTTAGAAATATAAGTTTTGAGAACAAAAAAATAAGGTGATAATTTTACTAGTTAGATTCTAGTATATTATTCATCCCCATGCTTGTAGCACAATCTTATATTCATCCTCGTACATTTAAAAATCCATATTATTTGGTGAACAAATTATGCTCCCATTAAAACAATTAAGCATAGGTTAGCACAAACGGAGAGCACTACAACATTTTGTTAACTGGCGGACACACGTCTATCATAGTTGACACACACATTGAGTCAACTCCCATAAATTTCTAAGAAAAGCGACGAAATGGTTAATAATCCAACCAAACATAGACATGACTTTGATCCCAGTTAACAGGTAACATGCACAATCATATCTAATGCTCATGAAACCACGCAAAAAGAAATCTCTTATTTTACAGCCAAATTTATTGAATTGATCAAAGTAAACATTTCAACTAACAGCACACCCACAGCAACAGACACTTCAAATTCTGTTCTTCCTGTTCTTGGAGCTCATGCCTGCCAAGAAATCAACACATTTGCTACTCATCAATCATCATTACATAAATTCTTCTCTGAACAATTTTTTCCCCAGTTCATTTTTGTGGAAGTTTCTGGCTTTAGACATTTTTCTGAATCTCAATCCCAGTTCTCAAAATGTTGTGTCAAAGACTAAGTTGTATATATACTAAATCGATACAAGTTAACAACCACTTGTAAATGTAAAAATGGAGAGAGCAGAGATAAAACTTAAGGGTGTGTTTCACGAAAAAATTCCTGTTTGCATTCTCTAATTTCATTTTCTGGAAATCATTACTATGTTCAATTTTCCATATTTTTAGAAACATAGCCTGCATTTATCATTATTTCCATTTCCTATGTGTTTTCTTTCTTACGCAAATTCAAATAAGTTCCTTTCTTCTGACTTACTATGTTCTTTCTCCACCCTTCTTTCAACCATCATTTTCAAATTAAGAACCCAAATTCAAAACACGCCATCACCTTGGCATACTATCAATTCAAACAAACTATAGAGATTCTGCGTCCAACAGCAGAAACTGAGAGTCACCCAAACAGCTTTGAAGCTTATCATGTAAAAACAGGCATTTCTTTACAACTTTCAAGTCTTATGGGCAAGTGGCTTATGTGCAAATAAGCATGTACTAAATAGCCATTATTTAGCTACCATTTGGGAAAAAGAAATCATGATTACATTGTTGTTTTGACACCATGATTTTAAACTTAACCACCTGTGCATTGCAGTAAGAATGGAGGCTCAAAGAAGAAGTGATGTGAAATAAGGAAAAGAAAATCATTCTTTATAATTACAAATATGGTAGCATATTACAAACAGAAACATTGGAACGGGAAAAAACATTCTGTTTTCAAAATTTTAAAATTTTCAGGAATGCAAACTCCATTTCTAGGAAACAAAAGTGAAAATAACACGAATCAGCAAAAAAAAAAAAACGTGAAAATAACATTCCAAACATTTTTTTATCATTTTATATTCTCAGCAAAAGTGAAAATGGAAAATCATAAAATCAAACAGCCGCTAAATGTCCTTGCTTTGTCAAAAAGGTACACCACATGAAAATGAAAGAAAATAAGGGATTTTTTTTTTCCGTATCAGATTAGAAAAAAAACAGTTTTTTTTAAAGACTTCGGTTTAAAAAAAATGGTCACATCAAGAGGCTTATTATGATATATTGATGATAAATACAAAAAATGCCAACACAACTTTTTGGGAACAAAATAGCTACCTATTAGATAAGCAATTATGTAATGTATGCCAAAAACAAAGTGTGAATGAATCCTAATTTCCCAAGTAGTGACTAGGCTCAGCCAGCATTCATACTTCTGCCAAGGGTATAATTTAAATCAAATACAAGGTTGGGGGTCATCTTGGGGAACTCTACCCCATACAATAATAGCCCAATTTGAAATGACATCTTGTGGTTTCTGAGATGCATCAGTTGTAAAATGCAGACATTGCGATATTGAAAGTAAGAAAGAAAGCAGGGAGATTTTTATAAAACAATGCATAAATAAGAAACAAGGAGAAATGAGGTAGTTGGAAATTTAATTTGCAGGGAGTAGAGATAGAAAATGGTAATGTGAAATACCTAAGGAATGCTTAATGGCCCTTGCCATGATCATCGTGATGACCCTCCCAAGGATGCCTCCAGCCCTAGAAAATATCGAAAATGGAAAAAAAAAAACGCTATCGTTAACAGAACAGAACAGGGGTGGGTGAAACAAATTGAATCAGACAGAGTGTGTGTTACCAATACAACAGGACCGTCTTGCTTTGCCCTGTAGAATACCCAAAACCTGGAACAACAAACAAATCAATATATCATAGAATCCATGAAATTAGGGCAAAAGAGATTAAGAGTGGAGTGGAAACTGACCACATGACCGCGCACAAACCCTTGCCGGTGATAGTGTGCCAGCGCTTTGGGTGATGAACGGTAACTCCTTTGTAGGTGGTGCCGTGACCGTGTCCTCCTCCCATCACGATTCTCTTCTCCACTCGCAGATCAAATGAACCAACCCTCGCCTCCACCCTCACCAGATCCCTATTTCATATCCCCTCTTTACCCCTTCTTCAATTTTTCATTTTGAATTTCACAAAATTTATTAACAATTTAAGAAATTAAAATGGTTTTAAAAAAAAAATCAATGACATAATTTAAGAAATTAAAATGACTTTTAAACTTTTCATCTCAAACATAAAAATTAATAATTTATTTTACTATCTTCGAAATTAAAAACTAATGTTGAGTCAAACGCTCAAAACTCAAAAGTATGTCTATTATTACTCTAACATGCTTATTATTACTCTGTTTAAACTTAAAATATTGTTAATAAACATATATTGTCTAAGTTTTACATCAGTTAGCCTGAAAATTATTAATATTATAAAATTTAAGATTATTATAATAAAATAATAATTTTTTCATATACAATAATTTGTAATCAAATAATAGAACATGTAAGAAAAAATTACAGTTTAAATGTATATATTGTTTAATCTTTAAATAAATTTATATATATCTAAAAATATCATTTACTCTTTTTAATTAAATTAATAATAAGGGTATGATTTTTAAGAAAATATATATGAAACAATTAGCAATTGACTTATAATAATTTTTTTATTCGTATGAATCAAAACAATATGAAAGAATATATAACATTTATATAACATTTATGCATCTTAACTAAATTACACATACTTAATAATTGACATTAATTACATATTTTTAACATAAATTAAAGTTTATAAAGTAAATACCAAATAATGATTTAATTTATTAAATAAATATTATAATATCAATAAATTTCAATCAATAAAAAAATATGTTAAAGATTATATTATTAACATTTTTCAACAAGTGAAAAATACATCAATTTGGTTTAGTTAAAAAAATTCTAAAATCAAAAAATTAAATTGGGTATTTTTTTTTCTTTGGCAAGTTCAAACTAAATTACCCTGTTCATGATTACAAAGATTTGGTTTACACGGTGAATTTTACACATTTTTATTTTTAAAAATTAGAAATAGATTCCAAATTGGTTGATTGAATAATCATTAATTTTAATAATAAAAAATGTGGCATTATATATAAGCAGTAGAGAAAAAACGTGATTCAGGTCAATTAATTTGGATAACCATTTATTTTAATATTAATACAATGTCGACTTTTACATAAAGTTAGACTGCATTAGTGATTTTAAATAAATATATATTTGATTATATATTATGAAATTGATATTTGAAAAAAAAATCTAATTCCATTAATTTAATTTAGAATCAAATACATGATCCTACTCAACTCGAGTGGTTGGAATAACATTCAATTAAAAAAATTTATCATCTATACCAAAATAATAAACGAATCTTCTTTTTTCTAAATATAATAAACAAACTTATTAACAAATATTTAGATTTTTTTCCTGTTATATTGATATACATACAATTTTTTTTTTAACTTAATAGCCCTTCAGGACCTTTTTTTTTTCTTTCAAAAAATGGACCTAATTTACCTCGATGCGATAATTACTTGTAATTTGTTTATGATTTATCTTAGTGAATCATTTGTATATTGATAGATAATCTGGGTGTAAAGACTCTTTTACAATTTGGTGAGTATTCAATCTTTAATTTATCTAAAAAATTTATGTATATAAAAAAGACTGATTTGTAACAAAGTTATACCATTTACATTTGCTTAAGTAGTGGATTGGTAGATGAAATGAGATTCTTATTTAAATTGTTGGATTAGTAACAAAGTTTTTATATTTACGACTAGATCTAAATTCACATCTTTAAAAGAGTTCAATCCTTATTAATTGAGTCAATATTTATTATATTTATTATGTTATACTCTTTAATAGTTTTCATTTATATTATAACAAAAATAAAATTAAAATCAACCTATATATACTCCTCTATTTTGTATTTAAGAAAAATTCCTATTAAAATATTTTTACATAACTATTTAAATAAATATTTTATTTATCAACATACCTGATACAATAACTTTGTATACATATGATTCCAGGCAAGTTCTAGTGTACAGTGTGCTATGGCTGGTATCCTGCATAAATTATTTTAAATCCTTGGATATAATAATAAAATAATTAAGGGTGTAGATCTTGAGGTTGTACCATGTAACACAAAGCATGTCATAATATTTTTTTCCAATTGATAATTTTCTTTTTTATCGCAAAGCTTTCTCCCTCTCTTTCAATTTCTCTGTCTTCTTTTTCAGATTCGCTCCACCACAGTCCCTTCTTCCGCACTCTCCTCCGCCTCGGAACTGTCGCTGAGAACGTTCACCACCACCACGTTCATGACCTCTCCTACATGACATCCAACCACACGCCCTCCATGGTGCTTTCCGTTTTAGGGAAGGGTGAGAGTAGACGCGAAGGACACCATTTTCGAATCGTCTTCTCCTCGTAGTGGTCACAAATCTGGTCAGGACAATTGCACTAGCAGCGCTGTGAGTGAGTGATAGGAAACGAAGAAGAAAGGAGAGAGAGAGAGTGAAAGACAAAGAATAGGTCGATGCCGCACGGAGCGACCAGAAAGGGCTGCGATGGTGGCTCATGAAGTTTTCCGGCGACAAATGTTTTCCCCTTTTCTTATGTTTTTTTCCTCTGTTTGTTGTCTCTTTGGTTGCATACTGTTATGGTGATTTTCTTTTTAGCAAATGGTGACAGTGAGGATGAATTGATTTTATTTTTTTTACATATGCAAAGCTATAAAAAATTTGACGAAAAACAAAAACATTAAACACTAAAAAATCAATGTTTTTTGTAGTTGCTATGATTTCAAACTTTGTCAAAGTCTACACACTACACTGTTTGAAATTACTTTCACGTTTTGGTTTTTTTTTTTCTTGAATAAAAATTAGATTTTGATTGTCAAATAAAGTGAGAGGATTTTAATTTTTAGAATGAGTAAATGTGAGAATGACTATAATCAGAAAGAGAAAATAATAAAAATGCAGATATTTTATACTTTATTTTCATGTTAGACTTTGACACCGTGCCATACTTACCTCACTTTGGCACGCTACAATCCGCCAATGATTCCATTCAAACTTCAGCAAGAGTTTTACGAAACTAGATCAATTCCATAGAAAAAAGCAAGAGAGGGATCAAGTGCCGTAAAAGTATAAAAATAAAAACAGCCATTGCAGTCGATAGTAAAAAAAAAAAGAAAAAGAAAAAAAAAGAAAGTGACCTATATTTCACAAAATAACAACATGTGTAAGTGTGATTGGTGGCCGGATAGTTTTTAGAATAATATAGATAATAAGAAAATAGAACAAGTGGGCTTTTTGAAACCCAGAAACAAGAAATATCCATTCTTATTGTGAAACAAACTTCAAAATGATAAATTAAAAGAAAAGTGATTAAATTGGTTGAGATGGTAATTTCTTATTTGCTAGGAAGTGTCGAACCAACTGCAGAGCTTGCTTGGGTGTGAAAGTAGGAACTTGATGACCAGCACCTCTTATGGTAACAAAAGTAAGTCCATCGTAAGCAATGGTCCATCCTCCCACCTGTCGAAAAATGTTTCTTCATTCATAAGTTTAAACTAAATTTGGAATACATATATATTTTAATAAGACACAAATTCAGCCTATATTATATTTGGATTAATGAAGAAATCTCAAATGTGATTTTTACCTGCTTGCTGGTATACCAGGGAGTCCAATCTTCGACGATCCCAAGCCCCAACTTTCTAAGAGTGTATCTTGTTGAAGTCACGGGAATTCTTCCATCGGTATCTCCACTTTACAAAGAAAGGAATAAAGTAAATTAGTATATGAAGAATTAAATAGATAATTATAAAACAGAAACAAAGAATAGTACTCTTTTACGATACTGAGCATATAACTAACCATCACTGCTTAAATTTGAACTTTCGAGTTCCGCGAGTTGAATTAGCTAGTTAAAATCAATTAGTTTTCTCTACTTTTCAAAAGGGACTAACAAATATGTTGCAGTAATGTATGTAGTAGTGTATGTGTACCTGTAAACCCAAATGCGAATACCACCAGCAATAAGCTTCTTGATGACAGGAAGCATGGACTGTGGTGCGTCATTCCAAAATGTGATAGTATCGCTATGGACAAGCACAAGATCAGAAAGACATCATCAATAATAAATATAGCACAAATTATGGTTGATTTAATGATATTTTCCCATATATAATGTTTACCTAAAATTGAAGTTAATTGAATACATATATAAATGTCATAATTAGAATTTTTTATAAAAGAAAAACAGAAAAATAGAGAGCATAATAGAAAACGGGATAAAGTTGGAGCAAAACCTGCAGTGAGTCCAGGAATAGGGAATTTTGGTGACATTGGCATGTAATGCCTTTTGGACTTCTGGCCTATTTAGGTACACTTCAGTATAATCGGATGCACAAGGATCATATCCAGCTGGTTTTCTGTGCCACCCATTCTGTTCAAATCAAAATGGTCAACATCATGATCTAGTCTAGGACTAAACAAATAATTTAACCTTTCTTCTTAATATTATATTCATTACTTGACTAGTTAATGTGGAATTTGACTGAGACAGTAGAAATTAAGCTCACAATTTTGGAAAAAGTTTGAGGGGCTCTGCCTCTGAGGACATGGGCTAATTTCTTTATGGTGTTGCCGTTGTTGCTGAAACACTTGGGAGTGTACAAGCTATACATATCAATAATGCTATATACATCGAAGTACTTATTGAGTTGATCAATGCAGTCATCTGTTGAATCTGGAAGGCTGAAATTGCATTTGGTTGTAATGTTATGGTATACTCCATCAGATATCACAGCATGATTCCACGCGTAATCTATCATACCCTTTTGATCTGTTTCGTCGTCCAACAATGCATTTCCAATCTGCACAACCAATGTCATTGTTTGTGTCAAATTATTAATTTTGGTTTCATGTTGTTTCTTTAGGACTTGTGTTGTTGGTTTATTTGTACCTGGACCATGTTTGTTTACCTATGTTACATGAACACAGGTATGATATCGATATCCAATGTAGATATGGGTAAGAAATGTGTCAATTTTAATAAACTAAAACTATAAATATGCTAATATATTTCTTAAATAATAAATATAAAATATAAAGTATTTATAGATTACTACAAAAATATTTATGATAAAAAAATTTAATTAACTTCAATTTTTTTCTTGATTTTCTTGTTCGTGAGGAAGAAAAGAATCTTGACTAATTCGAAGTTGGACTAAGAGATAAGTAAAATTTGATCAAAAATTATTTTCGTCAAGAATCGAACTCGAATAATACTCAAATAATTAAATCTTAACTTTAACACATTAACTAGTTGTGTTCAATCAATTTGTTATTCCAATATGATATTTTACAACTAAGGAAAATAACAAAGAAAAATTATAAAAGAGACAAAAAAATTCTATAAATTTATCCGGAAATTATCAATGTTATGTAAAAAAAAAAAAAAAAAGGCATACTTAACAACACTCCAAATTGCTAATAATCTTATTAAAGTTATATAATCAGTGGTGTACAACTTAAAAAAAAAAAAAGAATTATTGTTATGCAACTGTACTCAATGTGTACCTGTATTTGATTATACATATCAGGTACAAGTATAATTGATAAACTGAGTGCTTCAGAGTCGACGAGAGAATTTTACCATGAATCCTTTGAAGTTAATGTAGTCTTTCTTGGCATGATTGCGATTATTATCGAAAATGAGCTCTGAAAGTTGCGGAACATAGTGCCCTGAAATGTCAAAACAAATCATATTTATTATAAAATTGAGAAACTAAGGCCCAAATCATATCATATTATCATATACCTTTCGCAAAGAAATGTATGGTGTTTTAGAACATAGCTAGATACATACCTGCATAGCTTTCACCGGAAATGTAGAATTTGTTTGATCTGAATTGTGGAAATCTTCTAAACCACTTGACGATAAAGGTGTGTGAATCTTTAGCTGATGTTGACAAATAAGTGTCATCAATAAATCACATTTACTAAAAGCAACATAAAAAAAAAAAAAGAGTACAAATATTTAGATAACAACAACATTTAACGTTACCAGTAATGGTGTCACCAAGTTCACTTATATCACTGCTGGTGTTGGTGTAGGAGAACCCAACTCCAACAGGGGATTCCAAAAACAAAAGATTGGCAGCTGTAGAAATAGAAATCATATTGGTTAAGGATCATTGCTTTTTCTAGCATAGTATTTGTAAAACACATATATTGATGTTTATCATACAAAAATATTGAGTTAAAAAAACTACAAGCATGCTGATAAAGGTTTTAGTTTTTCTGTCTTGAATGAGCACATTTACCAAATTCACAAATCAACTTTTGGTATGTGGTGAAAAATTACGGGCTATCAATCTAAATTCACCAACCTTTATTCCAAGAATAAGGGTTCAACTTTAGCTTTGGTTGGCTGCTGTCCTGAGGAAAGAAGGGTCCTAGCTCCTCTGCTTCTCCATAACCAATTGAGGAACAACCAGGGCCTGAAAAAATTCATGCATTTTCTTCATATTAATTACAGTAATGAACATTTGTGTCACAATCAATTATCAATTCGTATTGCTAATTGATTTCTATTATTTGTTTAATGCTTAAATTTAGTGCTTAATTTATAATATTAGAAAACGTGCATTGGACATACTAGGTTACTTAAATCCTCTCCTATTAGTTATTTGAATATCAGAAAAAAAAAATATTTAAAACAAAAGACATGATTAACTAATCGTAACCATTAATTTAAAAAAAAAAATGAATGATAATATATATACAGACGCGAACACATGTAGAATTTAAATATTAAGTTAAAAATTATATTTACTCTTATATTATAAATTAGAATATAAACTAAATGTTTAATCATAGTTTTAGTCTCTCAAGTATTACAATTTTATAATTTTAGTCACTCGTATTTTAATTATGTCAGTTTTGTCATTAGGTATCCAAATGTACGACTCTCGTCCTTCAAATTCCAATTGCGCTAATTGGATTCCTCATATATTACAATTGTACTATTTTAGTTCATTATATATATATATATATAACATTGGTATATTAAACAACAATATTAAAATCTCACAATTATGATATCTAATAGAGTCAATTGGATCAAATGAAACCCGAGACACTATAATCTCACAATTAAAACTCGGGGATTAAAAGTTACACAATTACATGCAGCTTGTGCTACAACAATTTTTCCAGTCCAATTAGGTTCTTCATAGTTTTGTTGTTTTCACTCTTAGTATTAATCAATGAAGCTAGCTAGGAGAAAAAGGCAACAGTTGAAAGAGATAAACACAAGAGTGAATACTAAATAATTAAAAACGATTGCATATATGAGGAGCTAAGTACCTCCATTGAGCCATAGGAGAACAGGTTTGTGTTTTGGTCTGTGAGTGGCCTCGATGAACCAATAGAAGAGTGCTCTTCCATGGGTTTCATTGACAGTGATATAACCAGAATATTGTTTGAACTTCACCGGAGGCTGTCCGGGTAATCCATGCACTCTGTCAGCTTCTTGCTCTGAAACACCTAAAGCTTCTTTGGTTAAACAGATAAGAAGCAGAACATGTAGACCAAGAACATTGCAAATAAATGAAGCCATAACTGATATGATATCTATCCCTTAATTTCTCTCTCTCGACTCAGGTGTGGGGTGCTTTGGTTTAAATAAATAATGAAT
Organism: Glycine max; assembly: GCF_000004515.6. Classification (NCBI taxonomy): domain Eukaryota; kingdom Viridiplantae; phylum Streptophyta; class Magnoliopsida; order Fabales; family Fabaceae; genus Glycine; species Glycine max. The sequence continues at coordinate 7,549,058 of NC_038247.2, forward strand.
CGACTTGAAAAACAGGGAAGAGTCTGGTGCAGTGCAGGTTGCCAGGTTCTGTTTCTACAACTATTCTCCAAAGCCACGGAGGAACAATGACATCCATGAACAATTTCACTCATCTAAAATGAGTAAGAGCAACAGAACCTGGCAAATTAATCTATGCATGATTTCCCTCATCTAAGAATTTGTTATATATTCCATCAAATCATTCATGTATTAATGTTCAAATTAATATATTCATGATTTTATTACCTTTTTTTCCAGAAGATTTTATCACTTTCTGTGTAATAGTCATTATTAAGTTTGTATTAATATTTTTTCTTGCCTTTTGTTCTTTGAAAAAAAAATTATTGTGTATTATGTTGGCTCTATTAAGTAGTTTTTGAAAACAATCGATTCTTTTTTAGAGTTGTTGGATTTTTTATATCACAACTACTAATATGTTAAGTTAATAAAATCCATGTAACGATGGAGACAAAATTCAAAATAAAAAACAAGAAGTCAAGAAAAAAAAATTGTTAGAGAACATGTCTATTTAATATTAATATATGATGATTGTTATATTATTTAATACACCGATATATTTTCTTATTGTATAGATTTATTTATTTATTTCATATATGTATTGTCTTGGTATCTCTTTTACCAAAAATTAAAACCTTGATTCACCATGTTTAAAGAAATTAGCCCCTTTCATTATACTCAACTCTCCTCGGTTATTTTATAGATTTTATCATTAGTTACATAGACATTTAATTTAAAATAATATAGTTTCTTATAATTTTAAAACTAATTGAGATTTATCTAGATTTTTTTTATGTCAATATATCATTGGTTTAAAGAAATTATACATAAATCTCTTAAGTAAAATATTGAGTTTGAGTATTATAAATGAAAAAAATATGATTAAGAGTAGAAATTCTACTACGTGGTCAATCAATATTTTGTATCAATATTATGATAAAAAAAAGTCTCAACTTTAAATTAAATAAAATTTAATAATTTATTTTATATATTTTATACTTAATAGGGAATTTCTGTTTAGTTAGGAAAAATACATAGATTTTTTATTTTATCTTTTCAGGTTCTTTTTTTTAGGGGTAGGTTTTTCTTTCTTAGACTTTAGGTGTTATAATAGATATTTTTGCATAATTATTAATTAACAATTTTTATTTAAAATATATGAAATTTAATTTCTAAAAAATTGATTATATTTGATAATTCATTTTTAAATTTTTTTTTATTGATGAATTTGTTTTTAATTGGAAATTTATATAGAAATTTTTACTATTGTGTTATAAGTAATTTAGGTATGTTATATAATAGAAGTTTTACATATTTAATAATTAATATTTTATTTTTTAAAAAAATATCGAATTTAATTTATAAAATAAAATTTAGAATTAATTATTTATTTAAAAGGATTCATATTTAATAAGAATTTTATGTTTAATTAGGAACAAATACTTTTAAGTTTGTTATATGATAGAGATGATTGCATAATTAGTAATTATTATTTTCTTTACTTAAATATCTGAAATTTAATTTCTAAAACAAAATATTTAAGTCAATATTTTTTTCATAAAAGTAATAAAAAAATTTATTTATTTATTTAAAATGTATAAATTTAGTTTTAAAAAATAATTATATTTAATAATTTATTTAATATATTTTATATTTAATAAGTGATTTATGTTTAATTGGGAAATTATATAGAACTTTTTATTGCGTAGTTATAAATAATTTTAGTGTGTTTTACAATAGATATTTTTGCATACACTTATTTATCAAAATATGTTTAATTAACTATTAAAAATGATTTTGAATATTCTTATATGATTATAAATAATTAAAACATGTTTTTGTTTGACATTTTTTTCTTAGAAATATGTATAATGGTTACTGAAATATCCTTATTATTAAAGTTGTTAAAAAAATATACAAATGTGTCTAAAATACTGTAGGTATAAATATAACAACTCACACGAAAGTCAAAAAAATAGTGTCCAAAAAATATTACTATAATCCATCACATTCCCATGATTATTTTACCCATGATTATTTCTTGTCCCAAAAACATAAATCAAAGGAACATTGAGAGGATTATTGGGCAGTGGATAATAAGATATATATGCTTTTTTACTTACCAGGAGTGGTTATGGTCCCATGTGAATACATAATATCCGCCTCTTTGGTCGAATTAAATATTTATTGAATGTGAGATTATGAGTTGATAAGAAAAAAAAATATACTCATAATTTCTCCTCTTGTACATTAAAATTTTATACATCATATCGTTTTAGTCATTACATTTGAGGTATGATTTATTTTAGTTCTTCATTATATTTTGTCCTTATTTAAAAGCATCTCAACTTTCAAAGGAAAAAATGTTTATAAATTACTCTCAGTCTCAATTCTTGAGTAGTGCATGATATTTTAACGTACGGAAAGATAACCATATAACATCCGGGATAAAATAATTTGTGATATATATATATATATATAAGAGAAAAAAATTAAGTTGTTATAAAAAGTTTTACATATTCATTTAATCATCATTTATCATATATGATTAATTTATTTATTTTTAAAATAATTACATTTAAATATTTAAAGGATAATTTCTGATTAGAGATAATAAAATTATTTTATACTGCTAATAGGTAGACATTAAATTTTATATATGGATATGATGCAATTCATACTTCAGAAGAGTCTTATGAAATAATTGAAAATTAAAAATAGAACACAAGTGGGCTTTTTGAAACCCAGAAACAAGAAATATCCATTCTTAATCAGAAACAAACTTCAAAATGATAAATTAAAAGAAAAGTGATTAAATTGGTTGAGATGGTAATTTCTTATTTGCTAGGAAGTGTCGAACCAACTGCAGAGCTTGCTTGGGTGTGAAAGTAGGAACTTGATGACCAGCACCTCTTATGGTAACAAAAGTAAGTCCATCGTAAGCAATGGTCCATCCTCCCACCTGTCAAAAAAATGTTTCTTCATAAATTTGGAATACATATATATTTTAATAAGACACAAATTCAGCCTATATTATGTTTGGATTAATGAAGAAATCTCAAATGTGATTTTTACCTGCTTGCTGGTATACCAGGGAGTCCAATCTTCGACGATCCCAAGCCCCAACTTTCTAAGAGTGTATCTTGTTGAAGTCACGGGAATTCTTCCATCGGTATCTCCACTTTACAAAGAAAGGAATAAAGTAAATTAGTATATGAAGAATTAAATTCATAATTATAAAACAGAAACAAAGAATAGTACTTCTTTTACGATACTGAGCATATAACTAACCATCACTGCTTAAATTTGAACTTTCGAGTTCCGCGAGTTGAATTAGCTAGTTAAAATCAATTAGTTTTCTCTACTTTTCAAAAGGGACTAACAAATATTTTGCAGTAATGTATGTAGTAGTGTATGTGTACCTGTAAACCCAAATGCGAATACCACCAGCAATAAGCTTCTTGATGACAGGAAGCATGGACTGTGGTGAGTCATTCCAAAATGTGATATTATCGCTAAGGACAAGCACAAGATCAGATAGACAACATCAACACATATTTTATTTCTGATTATCTACCTATCACCTATGTGATAATAATAAATATAGCACGAGTTAAGATTGGTTTAATGATATTTTTCAATATGTAATGTTAACCTTAAGCTGAAGTTTGTTTTTATCGGGAAGAATCAAAGACACTGTCAAATGTTTACAATAACTCGTGTATTTTGTTCAACCAACTAAGATCATTTTAACGCCTAAAACTCAAGTTAATCAATAGCATAAATAAATGTTGTAATTAGAAAAGAAAAGAAAAACAGAAAAAAAAAAAAAGGAATGTTGGAGCAAAACCTGCAATGAGTCCATGGATATGGAATTTTGGTGACATTGGCATGTAATGCCTTTTGGACTTCTGGCCTATTTAGGTACGCTTCAGTATAATCGGATGCACAAGGATCATATCCAGCTGATTTTCTGTGCCACCCATCCTGTTCAAATCAAAAAGGCCAACATGCTCTATAAGATGTAGCAAATCGATCTCTTCTAGGACTAATAGTTAATTAGGTAGTATAAGGACTAAAACTTAGTTATCGTTTCTCTATACAATGACTAATTTATAAAGTAGTATGTCTTGGCACCAAATGATTAACTTTGTTACATGATTATCACGTATTACCCATGTTAGCCCCATCAACCATGTCATGTCACATGTCAGCCACACTTTGTAGGTTTAAGGGTCCGTTTGATTCCTTCTCACTTTTTGGTTTTAGTAATTAGTTTCTAAAATAATTTCACACTGGTCAAGAATTATTTCTAAAAAAAGTATTTTAGAGAGAGAGAAAAAAAAGAAACAACCAACAGATGTTTTCTCATTTTCTTCTTATGTTTTTATTTTGTTAAACCTCTCACAATTTCACAATGTGCTCTATATCGCCCACCATCCTCCACCAACCTTTATTTAATTGCATTTTGAAAACTAAAAACAATTTTTTAAAAGAAAAATCAAATACATCCTAAAACTTATAGTTTATTTTATTTTGTCCAAGATTAATACTTTAAGTAACATATTAATATTTTCTAAAAAAAGTAACATATTAATAGAATTTTAGAATTCGTTACTTAATTAGTTAATGGGGAATTTTTACTAAAAGACAGAACACAGTTGGCAGAAGCTCACAATTTTTGAAAAACTTTGAAGGGCTTCCTTTCTGGTGCTGCTGGTGTTGCTGAAACATCTGGGAGTGTACAAGCTATACATATCAATAATCTTATACACAGCGAAGTACTTATTGAGTTCCACATTGCACTCATTTGTTTGATTTAGAATTGGAAGGCTGAAATCGCATATGGTTGTAATGTTATGGTATACTCCATCAGATATCACAGCATGATCCCATGCATAATCTATCATACCCTTTTGATCTGTTTCGTCGTCCAGTAATGCATTTCCAATCTGCACAAGCAATGTCATTGTGTCAAATTAATTTTGATTTCATTTTTTTCTTTTGGACTTTTCCTGTTGATTGGTTATACCTTGACCTTGCTTTGACCTATGTTACATGAACACAGGTATGATATCACTATGTAATGAGGATATGGGAATGAAATATGTCAATTTTTTAAAATTAAAATCACAATATGCTAATAAAGGTTTATTGATTGTCATGAAAATATTTATGACACAAGAAATCAACAAACTCCAATCTCATATCTTAGAAAAAAGGATTAGTAAGTTTGATTAAATAAAAAAATGAAGATAGAAAAATTATAAAAAGACAAAAAGAAAAACTTTATGTTGTCAATGTTTTGAAAAAAAATATTTAACTAATATTTAAGTTACACTTCTTTTTTACGTTGCATTTAACGTATACTTAAGTATACTCAAAATTGCACTTATCTTGTTAAGGTTATAGTCAAGTGGCGTACAATTTTTTTTTTAACAAAAATATTTTTGTTGAGTATTCAACTGCACTCAATGTGCACCTGTATTTGATACATATCAGGCACAAGTATAATTGAAAAAATGATATTCGTGGTTCAGGGTTGATGAGAGAATTTTACCAGGAATCCTTTGAAGTTAATGTAGTCTTTCTCGACAGGATTGCGATTATTATCGAAAATGAGCTCTGAAAGTTGCGGAACATAGTGCCCTGAAATGTCAAAACAAATCATATTTATTTTTAAATGAAGAAATTAAGGCCCAAAATCATATCATATTACATATACTTTTCGCAAAGAAATGTATGGTGTTCTAGAGGTTGTTACTTCCTGCAAGTCCAAGTTGCTTCCTGCACCCTTTCTGGAATGATTTTTTACTTTTTGAATTGGTCATTCTAGAAGTAAAAAAAAAATAAAGTGTCTTCCGGAATGTAATTTTACATTCTGCATTGTTTATTCCGGAAGTTATAAAGGAGGTGTAGGAAGCAACTTGGGAGTTGCAGCAAGCAATAGCCTGTTTTAGAACATTGCTAGATACCTGCATAGCTTTCACCGGAAATGTAGAATTCGTGTGATCTGAATTGTGGAAATCTTCTAAACCACTTGATGATAAAGGTGTGTGAATCTTTAGCTGATGTTGAAAAATAACGTACCATCAATAAATCACATTTAGTAAAAGCAGGATAAAAAAAAAATTACAAATATTTAGATGACAGCAACATTTAACATTACCGGTAATGGTGTCACCAAGCTCACTTATATCACTGCTGGTGTTGGTGTAGGAGAACCCCACCCCAACAGGGGATTCCAAAAACAAAAGATTGGCAGCTATAGAAAATAGAAACTATATTGGTTAAGGATCGTTGCTTTTTCTAGCATATAGTTTATCTTGAATAAACACATTTACCAAATTTACAAATCAACTTATGAGAATTAATGACCATGTATAGTATATATGTTTTGGTATGTGGTGAAAAATTATTGGCTACGAATCTAAATTCACCAACCGTTATTCCATGAATAAGGATTTAACTTTAGCTTTGGTTGGCTGCTGTCCTGAGGAAAGAAGGGTCCTAGCTCCTCTGCTTCTCCATAACCAATTGAGGAACAACCAGGGCCTGAAAACATTCATGCATTTTCTTCATGTTAATAGCTAATGAATCAGTGTAAATAAATAAATAAATAAGTAAATATACTACAGATGTAACGTATAACTAACTTTGAAAGTGACAACTATAAACTATAAAGGATGATATGTACTATTATATAGGATATGATATAAGCTTCATACATATCGTAATCGTAATGAATTGAAAAAGCAAATTTAAACTAATTCGGAAAGTTCGTAATGTTATTATCATTGTAAACAAAAAGTAAGTCATATTTATTTAAAAGCAAAAGGCAAAGAAGCCTCAGTAATGATTTGCGGTTCCAAAATTGAATGAATCCATTGATTCCAACATGGAGTTGTTCAAGAGTTTAACTTTCATAAAATTAAATCATTGCGGAGTTTAACAACCTTCAAGAAGATGGGGAAATCGCAACTACATTATAAAATGATTATCAATATAAAATTTATAGACCAAATTAATTTACTTTTATATTGTAAAATATAATTCTCAACTTGGGAGGTGTGGTTCACATATTATCTCTACAATTAGCAAAAAAAATAAAATCTCTAAAACTAGCCAAGAAAATAAAATCTCTTATTTTTATTTGTATATTCCATTTACAAGCGATGCTTGGATAATCTAAATTGACCAATAAGAATATGGAACATCAAAATTATACCATTGTGATACCTAAATGAGCAAAAGTGTAATTAAGGTAATAAATTACGATGAAACAGATAACGAATAAGCAGAACATAGTCAAACTTCAAAAGTTAGAACCTTTTTTTATTTATGCACATGCTTCGTTAATTTTGTTTTATCATACCTGGCCCCCTTTTTTTGCTGGTGTCACTAATATAAAGTTTTCTTGCCTTTATGTTCCTATCAGCACAAGAAAAAAAAAGTTGGGTTTTCACTTCGGTTCAAAGCAATATTCATTGCTTCAATGGAATTTTATTATGGCAGTTTCTGCTGCAAGTTGAAGCCACTGACTGAAGACTTTGATCAAATTTTGAATAACCGCATGCTTGCTCCATATTCAATTATTGGTTTTTTTTTTTTTTTGCAAAGTTGTTTTCTTTTTGTTTTTGTCGACCTCTTGGTCCACAAGCTAACAAACTGGGAGCCAATAACATGTTAGAAGTCACAAAGAAATTAAATGAACTCGCATATCGTGTACACAACCTTCGTCTTGAATTTTGGCCGTTTTTTCTGTTTGTATTTTTTGTTTTGTTTTTATTTTTATTTTTATCTCCATTGGTAAGTTAAACAAATGAATTTGGAAAAGGATTACGTAACCTATAAATTAAGTACATAATTAAACATGTCATCCTGGCAGATTGTGCAAGAAACAACTCATTAATTAATTATAACAAATACGAGTAGAATTTTAATATTTTTTTTTTATGATAGTAAAAATTTAATATGGATGTGGCAAATTAGTTGGTTTGCTCTCGTCAAAAAGAGAAAAAAAAAATCCTTACATCTATATTAATTGTTTATGTCCCGTAACATTCATACACACCGTTTGGATATATGGAACCATGTTCGTGAATCGGCTCGCTAATTCCGTGGATCGGGTGGATAACGGATTTTTTATCTTAAAAGTTTTGTATAATTATATTGAATTTTCGAGTCTAGTCTATTATATTAAGCCTAAGGACTTAACAAATTTTATATGTGAACTTGTGGACTATCTATTTAATCCTTCTAAATTTAATAGGTAAGTATTATTGATTTGTTAGGGTAAGATTTTGACTTTTAACTTAAGTTGTAATTGTTATTTTGATGTGTTTAAAATATTAGTATATTTTAGTGTAATAGATTTTAGTATAAAAAATAAAGTCAATTTTTTTTTCTTTTAGTTATATACATTTGTCACTTTCTAAAACACATTTTCTTTATAAAAAATATTTTTTTTTCAAATTAATATTTAGGTCTGACGATCAGTCCATTTATTTGTGGATTTTTGTGAATTAAATATAAATCTTAAAAAAATTTATTTATTTCATAAATCAGACTTATTTGATCAGTCTAAAACTTAAGTTTCGTGGACTGGATTATAAATGGATAAGACTAGTATCTATATCTACCAATGAAGTTTTTTAAAAGGCACAATGAAAATTCAATTCAATATTTTCAAATAAACCAAGGTTTCGAACTTTAATTTATAGTCGATCTGTGGGTTTTGGCTTGTATAATTTAAAAGTAATCTTCTTGGTGAAGTTATATGCGAGAATTTTTATAAATTAATTTATGGAAAAAATTATTTTTTTCTATAAGTATTTTTTTAAATTTTATCCAAATAGACCTTTTTTTTTCAGATATCCAAATATAACCATATCAAACTTGGTTGGGTAAAGATAACGCATTTAATATTGATTTAAGGTATGATATTGTATTTTTCAAAAAAATAAAAATATTATTCCAAAAAATACTTAAAAATGTGTTAGGCTGGATTTTAATATTTATATAAATATTTTTCAAATTTTAAAAAATTAAAATAAAAAATAAGAGATGAAAGGGAAGCTATGAGTGAGTTAAAAAAACAACTTTTCACATTTTTATGGGATCGAATACAGCTCTCCCACTCCCTCACCTTGAGAATAAAAGTGAAATAAGTTAGGTTCTAATTACTTTCCTAAGAATTAACAAAAATTAAGAATATTTTTTAAGGCTTAAATATATTTTTAATACTGTAATGTATTTATTTTTTAGATTATTATCTATTTTCTAAAAAATACTTTGATATTTTTAAATTTTTGTTTTTAATATTTATCATTAGTCTTGATCCGTTAAATAATAATATAACAAACTAATAAAATGTTATATCATTACTTAAATGATAATGTGATAAACTAACATACTTAGACTCACGATAAATACCAAAAATAAAAGTTTGAAAACATTAGTTAGTAAAATAAAATAAAAGATAATAAACTAAAAAAGGAATAAATCACAAGTATAAAAAACATATTTGATCATTTTTTAAAACTCTAAACAAGCATAGAATATTAGAATACCACATTCCAATCATGTAAAAAAAAAAGAATACTACACTCGAAAATTCATATTCATATTCTTAGAAATAATAACTTTCAAGAAACACACTCTAGTAAATATCTCTTGTGCAGGAGGGCAAGCTTACGATATTATTTGGCATAACTTGTTTCACAAGGGGCACGGTGTTGACTGCATAATTATAATGCTATATATGTGCGCAGCGGCAGGTGCATAACCTCTTAGTTTTTTGTTTTTTTCCTAATTAAACTAATTGAAGCTATGATGGTTTGCATTTATCTTGATGTACTTTCATGATATTATTTAGGAAGGAATCATCATGACAATGAGTGCTGCATGACTTGCGCGAAGGAATGACCTGGAGATCACTCGGAGTTATATGAAAATTATATATGATAATTCAATTCGCTAATTATGTGCCTGATTTTATTCTAATCAACGCATTTACTTTTACATCTTGTGAATCTGATGAGGCTAGCTATAAACGAGTTTTGCTGAAACTACTTGAATTTAGGTAAAGGCCCCATGATTGCTTCAGAATTGTTTTTAGCAGTTTTCCTTTCTTGTCTTTAACAAACTTTATATATTCCATCACCAATATCGCAGTCGTTGGGAAATTAATATACGACAATATACGATTACCAACATTGCTTGTCGCAATCATTCACAAGATCATCAATCGATAAGACTCGGGATTCACTAGGTTAAATATATCAATTAAGCATGATATATACCATTAATTATTTACCCAAATACATGTGTGCGAGAGTGTGAGTGTGTGATGCTACGATAATTAAAAACATCACAGTTTCGTTGAGTTAATTATGTATTAGTCATGAAAGTGAAAACTAAATAAAAACGATTGCATAAATAATAAATATATGCATGAGGAACTGAGTTAGTAAATAAGCGCGTACCTCCATTGAGCCATAAGAGAAGAGGTTTTTCTTCTGGTTTATGAGTGGCCTCAAAGAACCAATAGAAGAGTGCTCTTCCATGGGTTTCATTGACAGTGATATAACCAGAATATTGTTTGAACTTCACCGGAGGCTGTCCGGGTAGTCCATGCACTCTGTCAGCTTCTTGCTCTGAAACACCTAAAGCTTCTTTGGTGAAAGAAAGAAGAAGCAGAAGAAGAAAATTGAAAAAAACTGAACACAGAGCCATAACTGATCCCTGTCTCTGGACTCACTTCCTCAGCACCAGCCGTGGGGTGCTTTGGGTTTAAATAGTGAAGAGACTTATGAAAACAGACATTTTGTTATTCCCCAAAGCCACGTGGGAATTACATAACCAATTTCCTTATTATATGTTTACAATATATCGATCAATCTCTATATCATGTATAATTATTTTTTAATTAATTTATCAAAAACAATACTTAATTACATTTTAGAGACGTGATCGGCATACAACATGTGTTCTCGAGTTTAAATAATATTAAGCATGTAATTATATAAAATATTTGGAAAAGGTTTTATTTATTTCTAATAAATAATACATGTAATCTATAACAAATGCACCATATAATAATTTATCTATAGAAATATGATACTTGTGAGGTGATACACTTTAAAGGATAAAATACAATAATAACTGTTAATTAAAAAAATTAATATAATGAGATTTGTGATGATCATCAATTTTAACCCGTAATAATTTTTTACTGTTTTATATCGTCAATTCTAGTTTTGTATTGATTTTGAAGGATTCAGATGTAATAATGTTAGTGACTTAATAAAGACTAAAATGGTTAAAAAATTGTAACTATAGGCACTGAAGTATGATATTTTAAATAAGATTTAATTGTATTTTTTTATCTTAATTTTTTAATTGGAAAATTTTACTTTAAATTTTTTTAAAAAAATTATGAATTTTATCTTCAGTTATTTTTTTAATAAACAGAAAAATTAAGGGTAAAAATTGCAAAAAGAAAATTAAGAATAAAAAATATAATTATGTTAGAAGTAAAATGACAAAAGTGAAATTTATAAGTTTTTTAAAAGTTAAGATAAATGCAGTAAATTAATTTATTAGGGTAAAATTCATCAAAAATTAAAAAACTGAAAGTAAAAATGCAATTAAGCCTGTAAACTATAAGTAGTAAAAGGAAGAAATAATTAAATCTTTAATTCATAATTGCCGAAAAACATTTGGCGGTGTAATTCAATTTTGTATTTTTGTAGCAGTTTTAAAGTTTATAAATGTAACTATGTTAGACAACTTTAACGGTAAAAATCAAAAGAGTTAAAAAACTGTAACCATAAAAATCAAAATAAAATTTTAAACTATAAAGATTAAAAGAGAAAATTGTTGTAATTATAGAATTAAATGCATAATTATTTTTTTATGTTGAACAACTAAGTTAAATATACGCATGTATTATTTTTTTTCTTTGACAGAATATGCATGTATTTTTTTTAAGATATAATATGCATGTTTACTTTTTTCATCAGGGGAAAAAAAATAATATGCATGTGTATTATATAATTGTATTGTATGTTGAATAAATGAGTTGACATATGCATGTATTATAAATTAAAAGTTGAATACTATAGCCTTTAAAAAAAATGTTAAACAATATAGTTAGTTGGTACGCATGCATTCTTTTAACTAGGTGATATAGCCCTTTCTCTTGTAGTGATTAATATCACAACATTAAGGAAATATTTTAGTAGAAGCTATAAAAAAATGTATAAAATAAAGAGAATGAAAATTTATCTACTGTTAAGGTTAAATAAAAATATTAAGAATAACAAAACATATTTGTAATTTTAAAATTTATGAAAAATAATTTTACAAAAAATATTATTTAATTATTATTTTCAAAGTTATCTTAATTAATGTGTTAGATAATGTTATAATAAATTATTTATAAATTATATTATCCATATTTTTTACATATTATTAATTAATTTTTTAGACTGAACTAATAATGCTAAATATTATACACATTTTACTTATTTAAAATATATGAAATTTAATTTCTAAAATAATATTTGGATTTAATAATTTGTTAAAGATATTTAATATTTGATTAAGGATTTTATGTTTAATTAGGAGCGAATACTTTCAGGTATGTCATACGACAGAGATTTTTGCACAATTAGTAATTAGTATTTTTTATTTAAAACATATGAAATTTAATTTCTAAAATACTTTTTTTTTAAGTTAACAATTATAATATGTTGTGATTTTCAACTGAGATTTATCTAGATTTTATATTTAATTAGGATTTAACAAATTATATAAGAGATTGTATATTTAATAAGGATTTTATGTTTAACTATAACATTATTTGGATTCTTTATTTTTCTTAGCTATGTTATATAATAGATATTTTTGCATGATAACTGACAATTTTTTAATTTTTAAAAAAATATCTGAAATTTAAATTGAAAAAACACTCCGCCTAAGAGGAACATTTTAAATTTATCATGGTATTACCATACTAAGAGTTAAGAGAAGTATTATTGGATTGAGAGATATTTATTATAAAATCTCTCAATATTAAATTTTAGATAAATCAATATTAATTTCAATAATATATATATATATATATATATATATAACAACACCCTTAAAATTAAATTATATATGTATTATTCACGTTAAAAACAAGTTTAGTTTAAATTGATTTCACTACAAAGAGAGGATATACATTGGACTTTTTCAAAGCTTCCTATATATATATATATATATATTTGAGGTTGAGTGAAACTTTAGTATGATATAATTACTTTTGTTTGATCCAAAAGGATTGAAGGGACATGGTTTGCGGACTGGTCAATTGCTTTGGGTTGAAATCTTTGAAAATTATGGCAAGTTATAATCCACATAGTACTTTCTATGCATAAGGTACATATATATACACGAAGGACTTTCCCCGCCATCGCATTCATAAGTAAGACAACAAAAATGTCCAAAGCTAGTTTGGCCACGAACAAAAGATAAAATTGTCTGCCTTGCTGGAACCGAAAAACCTCATCAGTAGGGTTAAAGAAATAATAGAATATCAATAATCTCTATTCCAATTTTCTGCCGGCAAAATTATATTACCTGCAAATCCGGCCCAAAACGGCAGGCTGAAATAAGTGAAGGATCAAATGCTGATCTTTTTTATCCATATAAATGATATAATCAGATAGCTTCTATGACAATTCATGCACATATTTATTTAAACAGCTGAATCAAATTTTTATTCAAAAAATAAATCTAACTAAAAGTGCTCAACTAATTCTTTTTTTTTTTTAAACTATTTTTGACAAAATAAGTATACACTCCTTCTGGTCTCCAATGTAATTAAAAAAATAATAATTCTCCTTAACTAAAAGCATCTTCCATATTTATAATGTAAACAATTCATTTTAAGTCATTTACCTTATGTTAATTAGTCACATCATAATTAAACAATTTATATATATTTTGTTCTAATGATATAATTTTAAGCAATTATTAAATTGTCTTCCTCGAATGATCTTTAAATTGTAAGAAAATATTTTTTCACACATAAGCAACCCTGACTTATATAATCAATCAAAACTTAATTTTAAGCCACCAATATCACACTAGATAAACTCCAATGGTAACAAATGTTAAATAATGGTGTCTAAAAATAAATAACTCATCAAGCAACAAACTTTGGAAATACCATGAGAAAGTCAATTATATAACCAAAAAAGAAAGAAAAACAATTAACATCATTTAATTACATAATATTAATTTAAAAAATCAAGGTTAATCATTTTTAGTACTTAGCATGTCTCTCTCCCTAATCATATATTTTTTAATATCTTGCTAATCAGTATCCTTAATTAAGACATCGATTAATTTTTTTTTTAAATATTTATTATGAAAATTACAGTAGAACAACAAACAAAAAGAGTCTTCGACAACTCAATTTTACACTTTTCAATAAAAATATATTTCTTTTTAGTTTTTTAACTAATGTTTTAAGTATACTTGTTAATATTTTTTTTTTATTCTTATGACTTAAATTTAAGATGTTACTTAAAATGCTTAATTTCACTCAAACTAACATGTTTGTAATAAGCTTAGCTAAGAGTTTATTTTAGTATTATTTTTTAATTTATTTTCATAAATCACTTCAATTAACTTATAACTTATTATCTCCTAGCCTTCTTTTTTTTCCATGTCTACTCGGACTAATTTACTTGAATCTATTTTCATCTTTTTTTAAAAAAATATTCTAAACACCATAAATAGTTGATTAAATTATTATTTTCTTGGTGAAAAAGATAAAACATATAACAAAAAATATGGTGTTCAGTTAAATGTATATTATTTTTATTTTATTTTAAAATTAATTAAAATATTTTAAGATATAGAGTAAGATTAGTAATCGAATACACAATATGAAAAAAATGAATGTATTACTAAATAATGAAAAAATCGTTCAAAACAAATTAAATTTAAAAGCACTAAAATCAATAAAATTTTCTTAAAAAATCTAAAACAAAAATTTGTCATATTTGTTGGTATTAATGACATATTTGAACTTAAATATAATAAAATATCATTCCTTTTCTTTCCACGCTGAATCACCAATTTAAACATATATTAGAAGAGTTTTTTTATCAGTTAAAGAATATTACTAATTAAAAAAAAGATCATTATATAAAATTTGAGACTCACATATTTTTTCTAAAAAAAAAAATACTCAAATATATTTGTTAAAAATTCCATGAATTTTATGAAATAAAAAGAACAATACTACTTTAAATGAATAAAAAAAAGAGCGATTAAGTTTTGACGGGGGCATAAAATGGCTAGTTTGACCAAACAGGAATATTTGGATATGGACCCATTGCAAAATGCTCTAAACACTGCGTTTCCCGCCATTTCCCGCGAAAACCCCAACTTAATTTCCACAGTAACATAGATGGTGCAATGCGAGAGTGATTGCAGAGAAAAAATGGAGGGAACAGGAGCAGGAACCGCAACAGGGTGTTACAAGTGCGGCAAACCTGGTCACTGGTCACGAGATTGCCCTTTCTCCGCTCCCAATCCAAACCCTAACTCTAACACCGCCACCACTCCCAATCCCAATACTCCAAATCCTTCTTCGTCTTCTTTCAAGTCCAGATCCGCCACCGAAAAGCCCAAGAAGCTCCCCCGAACAAAACCCAAACTCACACCGGAGCTTCTTCTCTCCGACGACGGCCTCGGTTACGTCCTCCGCTATTTCCCTCGCGAGTTCAAATACCGTGGTCGCGGCCACGAGGTAATTATTCACTTTCTTATTCTTTTAATTTAACATACGGCGTGTAACATTCGTCACTGTTTTTTTTTTTTTTAGTTTCATTAACAATAATAACTATTTATTCGTAACTTTTTCCTCTCTACGTTAAGCATCCTTTGATTTGTTTTATGATGCGTGTGCTTGCTTTGTGTTAGGTTCGCGATTTGGGTAATCTGCTTCGGTTGTACACCGAATGGCACTCTCGCTTGCTCCCTTATTACTCTTTCAATCAGTTTGTTCACAAAGTAGAGAAAGTTGCTGCTACTAGGCGTGTAAAGGTACGTACTCTTTCTCCTCAACTGTCTATTTCTTTAGTGTTACATATTGGCATGCAACTATGAATAAATAAATATAAATTAAGTATGATAGTGTATAGGGTCACACTGTTAGGTTAGGTGTCTGTGTACTGCCCACGCTGTCTAATTATCCCTCCTTTTGGAAAATTAATTAACTTTAATCAACCTGGTTGTTAAATTGTACATAATTATCATGTGAATTTCAGATAATTATGCAGCTATTAATTTGATATCACACGTGGGTATTTTTGGGACAATACTTAGATGTAGTTCCTTGGGTGCTTTTGATGTCGTTCTTCAATTAAAATTTGAGTTTCACCTTGGTAACCTGCAAAACAAAGGTATACCAAACTGAAACCTTAATTTTGTTATAGTGATTGAAGAGAACAGCTGCCAAAGCCCATTGTGACCAAAACCTATCCAAAGGAACAAGTCAACATGTACTTGCTTCGAAGTAGTTTGTTGATGCTAAATATGTACATATTAGCTATAGTCGTACATAGAGGATGAAAATTCTTCAATCTACGAACCCAACATCTATGTTTCTAGAACAGTCTGTCATAAAAGATTTTCAGTCAATTGTTTTTGAATTCAGTTGATACTTAGATGATATAAGAATATGAAGTTCTCCATTTTTTCTGCTGTTTCTTTTAATATGATGTCTTCATTCTTAGTGACTATTTGCTAACTGTTTTTTTCCTGCACTCTGACCAGACTTGCCTTAGAGAATTGAGAGAAAGAGTTGCAAGTGGTGGAGATCCAACAAAACTGCGTGAACCACCTGTTGTGCATGACATTCCATCTGATGAGCACGGTATCTACTTTATACATTGCTTTTGCTTGCTACCAAGTTCTCTAGATACATTAGTCTCGTTGGTTTTAAGTTTTTACCTATTATTCTAATGGATCTGTGATTACAAATTAATTACATAGAACGTCCAATAGGACATACATTGTATTGCATGCTATTTTCAGTTAGGATCAATAATCAACTCAAATAGTTGATGGTGTTCAAAGTATGGTTAATGAGGACTGCATATTGACTTAGCCACCTCTTTATTTAGTTCAGAAATATTTTTAACTACAAATTCCTTTCTTCAAGTATATGTATATATCTCTTAATTGTTAAATTGCTCAACAGGTAGGATCTTATGATTGATAATTTGATCCTTTAGCAAATTGACCAATTCTAGGTTCGATCTTAATTTAGACAAACTTCCCCAGGACTAATTTCAAGCAGGGTAACCATCTGATTCAATATAATTCACTAGAACATTGCTATGATGATTGACAATAATTAATTAGGTTTTATTTGTTTACTTCCTTATGAATCTTTTCTATATCCTTACTTCAGGATTTTCTGTATCTGCTGAAGATGGGGGAGCAACTCATCAAGAGGCAGATTTGTTTGCAGAATTCGAAAATGTTAATGACATTCAGGAAGATATGCTTAATGATATATATGATAAAGCTACTGAAGTAAGTAAATTTACTTTAAACAAAATTCATTCATTATCATGTAATGTGTTTTATGTATTTGTGAAAACACATTTGAATGTTTTGCTTGGTGAAAGAAGCATTATCAATATTTATCTACATCAATCAGGAGGAAATATGTATAATTATCTTTTAAGGATACTGATTCTCACAAATTTGTGAGAAAATTGTGAGTAATCTGAATTATCAGGAAAAGAAGTTTAAGCCGAGTTCAGTTTTCCTTATCCAGTGGATATTAGAAATCAGAGATTACTCAATCATCTATTGGTTTATCATCATTTTATCTTTTCTTCTCTTCATGTCTCTGGTCTATTCATATGCCTTTATTATGGAGGCAGATACCATTATCTGTGAAAACTGTAAATTTAGTAAAACGGTAGTTGCAAGTAGCCAGTTATAAGTAGCTTTTGAAATTGAACCAAATTGTCATAGAGAAATTGTAAACAAGGAGCTTATGTCAAAGTCTTAATGACAGTATTGCCTTCCTCTTTTATTACAGGAACCTTCTCAGTCCATGCACAATGTGATTGGCACTAGCATGGCTTCAGAAAGTAACGCAACTGAAAAGACATCAGAGGAAAATGGATCCAGCCAGTCTGGCAAAGCTGAGATAACAGAAGAACAGAGAGCCCGTATGGAAGCAAATAGGTTGAAGGCACTAGAAAGGCGAGCTGAGATAACAGAAGAGCAAAGAGCTCGTATGGAAGCAAATAGGTTGAAGGCACTAGAAAGGCGTGCTGCCTTATCACAGGCCTCCCAACTTTGATCTGAATTGTAAATGAAAGCATTACTTGTCGTTGTCTCACTACTGGTTTAGTTGATCCTTTATGGTTTGGTGACTGTTAAATGAGGTGTTTGTGATCATGATTTGTCGTAACAGTTATTAGCTCCATGTTTAAGTTTCAAGCGGCGGGCTTATTTATTTTGTTTGGGGGCACTTTATCCCTATTTATAGAGCATGACAATGATAGTGTCAATCATATCGAAAATAAGCTCAGAATTTACTTACATATAGAATGTAAACAATGGTTGCAACTTGCAAGGACTAGAACTATTTTAATTAGTTTTATAATATTTTTATTTCCATTAAGAATCTTTTATTTATGTTAAGATTTATAATCAATAATTATAAAAATCACTTCTTGTAAACTCCATAGTAAATAAGTTTACAAAGAACTTATTTTATTTTTCAACATCATATTTATAAAGGGAGGAATATGGACGTGGGCATGCGTGAGCTGAGTTTTTGTCCCATATTGAGTTGAGGTGAGGCATGAAGGCAACACCTTGTAATGCCGCACCAAGGTATCGATTTGAGATCAGGAATTGTTATGCTTTGTCAAAAGGGATTCACTGTGTCGATGAAAATATATTAGTTTTGGAAAATGAGGTTGGTGTTTAACTGTATACAAAATTGGACCTAAAGACAACCTTGTAGGATGAACAGTGACATCGCATAATGCTTTGCGTGACAACAATATTGAATATCTCATAAATTTCTAGAAAACACAAGCATGTATTTTGTTGCATCATGGACCCAAGTCCATCATCTCCTGCTTTAACGAGACTTCAGGCAGTTCATCATGTGGCTCCAGCGTCTCAATATATTGATTAGGAAATCACGTAAATGTTCTAATAGGCTTGAACAAAGTTGCCTCCAAATCTCCTCCCTCCTATAAATCTACAAAGAACTTGTTCGAACACCCTACAGCATGCCCATTATTTCTCTTGTTCCCTGCAATGCAAAGTTGTCCACACAAATTGAAGCACAACATATACAAAGACTTCCAATATCCATACCATGTTTTTAGTCATGGGCAATCTATACGCAAATCATCTCTTACCATCAAGATCCATCTCATCATCGTCACTATCAATCACTCCACTTGAATTTGTTTTTGTTTCTTGAACCTTGCAGTATATTATCCAAGTCCCATAGCTGCACAACAGGAAAATCTTGGAGGTTCAGACGGCTAGTTTGTTAGTATAATCTGTACAAAAATATAGTAAATATAGAGACATGCTTGTTTAGACAGACACATAAAACCAATGATTCACATCTTTAACAGTGATCCACCTTCCATTATTAATAAAGGCCTCGGATTGATAGGCCATATTTTAAGCCAAACCGTTGCATAACTATTAAACTTTTAGAATAAAAGTTATTTGTTTTTCTTTTTTAAGTTCTATGGACCATATGATGAATTAATTGATTTAACTTCTGTATTTACATACCATAAACTATAACTGGTGCAATTACATCCTACTAATACAAATAATATAACCCTCATAATAAGCACATAATTCTGAGCCTTAAAACTAGGCCAACTCTCGTACTTCATTGCATACCATCATCTGTCCCCTTTCCAGTTGTAAATGTCCATCCAAATTAAGCCACACTGGACAAATCAATTAATATTGCTAAATCTACCATTCGATATAAGCCCTCTGCTGGAAAATCCCGAACACTTTAAGAGTCTTCTTTATATTTAAGGTAATTGTTCTTGAACTTGAGAACAAAGTTATGACCAGATAGGGGTTTACAATTACAAGCATGATGAGTGCCTAGTATAAATGTTCCAAAAAGCAGAGGAACCAATTCCTGTGAATTTTAGACAATTAGGAAAGAGAAGTACCTTTAACATTTGATCATAAGCAATGCTTCCAAGGAACTTCCTATCATGAGAAAATGCTACAAGTCCAAAGAAACCATAAGTTAACTAGAAGCCAGAAATTAGAAAATGACATGAAAACATACGAAATTGCATTCTAGAGCTCAAGCACACAATAATGAGGCTGAAAACAGGGGAGGAGGGGGAGATCATAGATGAAGCCCCAAAATCATCTCACAATAAAAACTATAGAATTAATGCTAAGGACAGGAAAACTACAGAAGGAATTGAGGCTTAAAACAATAGAGTCCACATACAGACTGAACCAGTCAAATTAAATGCTAAGAGGAAGAGACTGTATGTTACCAAGACCCTCAACAGGATACTCTGAGTGTTCAGCTATTGGCTGGATAACTCTGTTAGGTAATATCCCAACCAGGCTGAACATAAATAAAAACATTAATATAAATGAAAGAGAGAACACCAGAAATAAAAGATTGAAGAACAATTCAAACAAGAGGTACAATGCTCTCAAACAGCGAAAGACTCACTTGATAATCCTATTCTCTGATCCAGTAATAATCCTATCTTCATTAAGCTAAGAATAAGATTAAAGAAGAAGTTTATTACAAGACCTAAAAGAATGGTAAAAAAATATAAAAGTCTACTGAAGCTGAAATAATCATGTTGATTCACCTTCAACATTGCATCAATAGAGTTCGAAGAAAGATCAGTAAATTGATCACTGGAATTGAAACCAATTAGTTAGAACATCAGTTGAAGACATATAATAAAAAATACAAGGGAGAACATTGAATTAATGTCTCTTAGCCTCTCCTCCAGAAACAAGAAACATTTCTATCCTGTAATTCTGACATCTTCCACATCATATACCTACAATCCTTGAAGCATCCCCATGAATACAATAGAATGATTCCAGTTTGTGATCCGCATACAACTTTCCTACCATTCTGGTCACCCAACCAAAAAATGTAAATATCAGTCGTTATCATTTTAGAGGATGAGTGTCAAACAGAGCACACCTTTAAGTACAAAGAAAGAAATTGACTAAGAGCCTGTTGGGTATATTGTAAAAATCATAAATAGATGCATTTTAATTAAAAAAAACAAATAAATTTTTTGAGGTATTTAGCCAAACTATAAAGTACTTTAAGTGATGATAGAAATTAAAAACACATACTGTTAAAAGCAAGACAAAATCAGTTGTTCTCCTAGGAAGCAAGAATAAAAGCATAAAATTAAAAAAATAATAATTCAATAAATACTTTTTTAATAGAACTTTTTTCATAGAAACATTTAATTTTTTTTATAAAAAAAAAGCAGTGCAAAGTCATGGGAATAGACTTTGATACCTTCATTAAAACAACAGACAGCAACTCATCTTCTGAAAATTCAGATCGAGCTTGCGCCTTTCAATAAATCATGAAAAGGTGGGTTAAAATTCAAATGCAATAAATAAAGACCATTTATATTTCTAAAAGGAACCAGAAAACACATATATACAACTTACTGTATTTCTTCAAAGATTGCAAACAGACAGAGTCCCATCTCCACTTAACAACAAAAGGGAGTTTAAGGAAAAAAAGAATTTAGACTATATCAATAGGTCAAGAAAGTAGAATTTTAAAAAACATATTGTTATAATATTCATCAAGCATACTGCAACAGTTTAATTTCTTAACAGGGTAAGCATAAGTTTAAAATAAAACAACAACCAAGCCTTTTATCCAGTAGTGGGGTTGGCTACATGGATCAAATGACCCCACAATGTTCTATAGTGAATCATGCCTATAGACAAATCATTGACCTCCAAATTCTTCTTTACTATTTCTCCTTAGTTTTCTTGGTCTCCTGTTAAGAATCACAAAATGAACTTACCGAATTATGAATAAAGATAGAACTAATAAGGCTTTTAGGCCAAATTTGAGTACAAACACAGGGTTTCCCCTTAACAAGGAGTTTCCTCCATAATAACACAGGGAACGACAATCTAACACCTTAAATTCTGATAGGATGCACAATCAGGAAAAGAACAAAAAGGAAAATACAAGTAGGCCTAAAATCTTCTCTACAATAGGTGTTACCCCAACTTTTCTTTAACGAATTCATTTCTAATCCTATCATGTCTAGTATGTCCACTTATCCAACACAGCATTATCATCTCTATACCTAGTTTGTTCTCTTGGTTTTTTACTGCCTAGCATACCACACAATACAGCAAGTCTTATAGCTATGGGATAAAATGTTCCCTTACGCTTGAGTGGTACCTTTTCTTTATCACAAATAGCCATAGTCATTCTTCCATATCGCCCATGCAGCTTGAATCCTATGGTTTACATCTCCCTCTATTTCTCCAACGTACTATATAATGGACCCTAGACACTATGTGACTTGTGGTAAGGTATGTTCTTCAAGTTTTACCCCTACACTGGGGTTGTTGCATTTTAGGATCCAAAGCAAGGTATGGGATTTGTGTTCCACATGTATGGCATTTTGGTGTGGGTTTATAAGGTCCTTGGGCTAACCAACTAAAATGGATAGCTTTTGTGATGTGGTTCTCCCAAGGTTATTATCATTGTCACTCTAGCTAAACATACATTTCATATACTCTGTCATACTTGAACTTAAGCAAAATCCATAATATCCCAAGGGAGTTCAAAATTAAAACATCAACAAAAAAGCACTAGTTAACATTCTTGCAAATTGCATGATCCCTCGATAGTAGCACAATTTGATAATCAGCTTAATAATCTGCATCAAGTGTCCCTTTTTGCTCTCTAGAAAATTATTTTTCATATACAAGGAAAAACAGCACTGTTAAAATGTGAAAACAGTATTAAGTAACTGTAACTCGTAAGCCCCAGCCTCTAAGGTGATTACTGCAGGATATAAGAGGAAAAATTAAGGAAAAAAAATTAAAGCATGGTTAGGTCATGCTTAAATGATTGAGCCCAACCATTGGACATGATAATACCAATTACAGAATGGTTCAAATAAGAAATAAACATCCATAAACCCAACAAGCATTTGTTAAGGAATGTACCTAACTTTGTTAGTAAAATTTGGGCTAGACGAGCTAGTCAATAGATAACCACCATAATTAGAAAACGTATTCTTATTTCTACAGACTACAGCAGTTATTATTAGCCACAAAAAGTTACTATTAGAAAACATAACTCAATACAAAAATAACATGAGGGGGGAAATTGCTATAAGAATTTCAAATCTAAAATATATGATTATCTTGCACTTATGGTTTAAATGCAACTATGAATTTGTAAGATAACACACATCAAGTTTTTTATAATTATAAATCGATTATAAATTGATAAGGCATCCCTCTCCACAAGAAAGTTCAGAAAAAGATCTATATAATCACTACATAGAAATAATAATAATAATAATAATAATAGAAGTAATTTTAAAGCAAGTGAACAATCTATTGTTACAATACAATATTGTAAAAATGATTGAATAAGTACGTAAAATATTATCAATGCAGACCCCAAAATACTCTGGAGTTCAGAACAGATACGAATTCTAAGAATTTGAAACAAAAACAAAAAGTTACCTTTATACAACCATCATTATCTCCTGAGACAACAGTTGACTCAGTCAAGTTTATCAATCTATTGACCGCAGATCTGCATCACAACGAAAACCACATAAAATACAAGTCCTAAAGCAATCAGGCTACTTGTGATTCTTTTGTAACCCAAATCACGGCAAATGTGCAATTGCAGCAGATCAACTCACTCATGAGCATTATCAACACGGGCAATTGTAGAACCAGTTTCCACATCTGTAGCCAGTATCGAGCAATCTGAAGAACCTGTCAAGAGTGCTAAACACAACCATAACAATAAGCATTTTAAAGTCAAACTCCCCACATAAAATCTTAAACAACAACAAAAAAATAATACTCCCTCGGTCCCAAAATGACTTCAGTTCTAGCCTTTTCTCACTTTTTAATGAGCTATTAAAATATCTATTCCAATTTTGTCCTGTAATAAATAATGTTATTTAGGAAGTCTTAATATACATTTATTAAAATTAAGAGAGAGCAAGGATATTTTGGTAAAAATGTTTCATAATAAATATTAAATCTTTTGAAATACTTGTTTTCTTGGTTTGTGTGAAAAAACCTTAAGCATCAGTCATTATGATTATGGGACGGAGAGAGTAAGAATAATAAAGTGCATTACCACGTCCACTGTTGATGAATCGAGCAGCCCTGCAAGACTCAGTGTGAGCATGGACTTCCAACAGCCTGAAACAATAAAAAAAAAAAAAAGAAAAGAAAATTGCAGCACAGGATTAAAAATTAGCAGCTAATAACAGCAAACCACCAAACCTCAGCAAACAAAATAAACTCAAAATCCAACAATTACTCAACCAAAAGATTCAGAATTTATACCTCACAGGGACAGTATCAGGGCTATAACGGTATCTGTAGTAAACATCATTATCATAAATGCAAAAAGGTATAAATAATAAATAATAATATGAGTTAGGTATGGAAGGTGCAGCAGCTCCAATCGAAAGCAACATACAGGTGAAGGTGACCGGTAATTAGACCGGCAGCAACAAGATTATCTGAGGGATGAAAATCAATGTCAAATGCAAGTTTCCCCAAATTTATTTCCATTCTTCACCTGTTTGTTTACCAATGCAAAGTAGATTAGGATTATACTATACATAGATGAACAATGAAAAGCAACAAAACAATGGAGTTGCAGAAGACATACCTTTAAGTGTGTGCTATTTAAGTGATTATTTACTCATTGAAGACTCTTTTTCTTAAATATATTTTTGGTTCTTTTGTTTCACATGAATTTATTTATTTTTAAATAAATCCTTGTAAAATTTCTCTTTTTTTTTGTTTTACTCACATTGGGGTCTTCATTTTTTTTTTCTTTTGTATGTGAATAATTTGTTTTTAATTCCTATATTTTTATTTTCAAATTCAAAATAAACAGAAGATTGTAGGGACTAAAACAATACACACACACACACACACACATATATATATATATATATATATATATATTACAAATTATATAAAATTAGAACATTTATTTAAGTTGCAGATATTATTCCCAATTCCAATGAATTGACACGCTTGATATCAAAATCCTGCCATGGTTTGAGGATTAGGATGTAAGGGTACCCTTCTATATGCAATTCGCACTTCCTATCCTAAAATAGTAAAATTATTGAGATATTAAATAATTTAGCATTCAACTAAAATTTTGTAGATATAATTTATATAAAAAAAAAAATTATAATCCAATGGTAAATTTTAAAATAAAATTACGCAATAAAATATTATTAAATGGTGTAAAGTTGTAAAGAAAATCAACCCCGTAAATCAAAAAGTTTCATTTCATCCATCACAAAAAGATACGACTCATTCTGACTGTTTAGAGATTATTATCAAAACAATGACGAGACAACTACCACAGTTTCATGCAAAAACAGGGAAATTAAGGAACAAATGCCACTACTAAGCCACCATGTGAGAAGGTGTTTCGTACAGAAAACTGTTGGTCATTGGCTACTTTCATCTTTTCCTGTCATTATGTCCTCTTCTTCATCCACTGGAGCATACCATTCTGGCCACTTCTTAGAGTTGCTCAGCCTGTAGTTCAGGAGCAGTTCTTCATCTTGAAGACTCCTAGTTGCTACCAGAACAACAGTTTTCAGGGTAAGAACATCTGATTGACTATTTCTTGAAACTCCAGATTTGAACCAAAAGCTGCCAAGTCTCTTGATGTTTACTTCTGCGTTTCCAAATAATATGTTGGGTATGTAAACTCTCATGTTGTTTTCAGTCAATGGAAAGTCATAAGGGCAAATCATGACATTTGGAAGCATCCCTTTTGCGGGGTGATTAGCAAAATGTGCCAAGGCCAACGGGTTTCTGCGCTCTACATCATCATTTTCATTGTCATTTTCTACCTGGGAACCTTCCAAAGGTTTACTCATTCTGTCTGAACCCTTCTCAGCTCCTTCATTGTCAAGCTTTCTTTCTAACATTTTTCTACCATTGAATCGTTCCGGCCCTTCACCTCCACAACCCCAAGGTTGGGCATCAATGACAGTCCCGTCATATCTTGTAATCAAATAGGGGTTCTGCTCATCAAGGTATCCGGGAATATATTGGTAATAAGCTGGAGAATAGACCACACCAGGATAAAAGGCAATTACGGCACCAACATCAGCTGCACCATCTAAAAATAGACCTTGGCCAGAATCCTTGTGAGATATTTGAGAAGGTTTAACATTAAGCTTGTAGCCAAGTTGATCTTTTAACTTCTGAGAAACTTCTGCTTGGGTATATGATCTTTGTTTAGAGACAACTGCACAACAAGCGGAACAATAACAAATGATAAAGAAACAGGCAACTGTTAGAAAATTTCATAATAATATGAAAAATATGAAGAAAAAAAACTCATTGTTTATAGAATAGGTTATTTCCTATGCCACCATGGATCAAAAAGAAAAGGAAGATAACTAAGCAACGGGTAAAATCTTGCAGAATGACAGGAAAAATACGGGGAAGATAAAACAAAACCAAAATCACCGGGAATGTTATTAGGTGGGTCACACCTACCTTTAGCAGAATTTAGCCCACTATGGTGAGGTGAACTGTTTTCCTGCTGAGATAATTCCATGGGATCATTCACCCTCTTTTCATTTGGAAGAAGCATTTCATCCATGTACGTGCAAAATGCTTTGATTTGAGAATGAACATTTTCTTTTACTTGCATTTGTTGATCAGCAAAAGAGGCTTTATTGGCAATTTCAATAATCTCTTCCGCATCTGCTTCATCAGCATTCTTTCCCAACAGATTGTAGCTGGATATTTAAGTCTTTGCATGAGTGAAATATGTAAAAATGTTAAAAAGAAAAAGCATCACAATGAAATCTTACAATTGAATATCTAACATCTCAATGTTAAAATTAACTCAATCATTCTGCATTTTCTTCCATGCTTCTTTGTGTTTCTTTTATTGTTTTTTTATAAGCCTTGGAATTCTGAGCTTGAGTTTATAAAAGTTATTTCTCATGCATGAAACAAAGTATAGACTTAAAAAAGTCCCATTAACATGATATAAAGAAAAGAGGGTGCCCAAAAAAGAAAAAGGACAAGTGAGAAATGGATAATAAAGCAAATGGATGAATCTTCACAATTAAAACTAATGCACCCTTACTACTAATTGTTAAACTCAGATATAGAAAAAGACCAACCTTGTATAAAGGAATAAGCGGTTAATGTCAGCTTCAAATTGTAGTTGACTAGGATCCCTAGCAAAAGCAGGATTTTTTGCAAGGGTTTTCACAGCCTGAAAACAAATTCAGACCAAGATTGTTATAATAGATTTCACAGGATGCACAATAGGTAGAAAAAGATATCATAGTTAAGCATAACATAAGACCATGGAGAGTTCAAAAACACTAATCTTAGTAAGAACTAACACTTGCAAAAAATAAGGCATTGCACTTCCATGATATAAAAAGGATTCTGCTCTACTTGCCAAACAAAACAGATTGTGCTCTGAATGAGCTTTGTTCATTCTTCATTCAAGGCCACATGCCATTCATAAGGGCAGTGAGATTAACACATTATAATTTTTAACTGTTTGTCATTCCTCCATATTTTTTTATAACAGCAACAGCAATAATAATAATTTACACAATTTGGCATATTCACAGCAATAAGTAATTATATAAAAGACGAGGAGATACCTCTTGAAATTTCTGAAATAAAAAAGCCATCGGTGATTTGGGGAGGAAGAAGCTACCATTCACAACCTAACAAGATTTTTATGC
The DNA here is from genome assembly GCF_000004515.6 of Glycine max. Classification (NCBI taxonomy): domain Eukaryota; kingdom Viridiplantae; phylum Streptophyta; class Magnoliopsida; order Fabales; family Fabaceae; genus Glycine; species Glycine max. Next base: position 7,577,170 of record NC_038247.2, read on the forward strand.
ACATTAAATTTTAGATACTGGAAAAGAACTGCCAGAGAAAAAAAGGAGATCAAATCAGTTGTGTAAATCAAACACCGAAAATTAAACAGGGCAATATAAATCAAAGAAGACCTCAGGTAGAGAAAAATCAACTGAAATAACGACAAAAGAATAAGCAAATCGTTATACTTTCAATGCTGCAACGTGGGATTTCTATAAACATCTTCTATTCAACTTATTAGCATTACATTATCTCCTTCCTAACCCCTTTCTCTCTTGATGAAATTAAGATGCTTCTCACAGCAGCTTTACCCTCATGCATTACTAGAATTGGTTGATCTAACAATAGTAACCCACATTTTGATCACTGCTCTCCAAAATTCAACGGAACAAAGCCTACCAGAATCATGGCATTGTCCAAGTCAGTTTACTCTATATAGGAAGGAAGGGAGGCCTGGGAAATGGAACCATCTGCCACATGCTAAGAACAACACATGAACTCTAGTTGCAATCAATTCTCTCATCCCAATTGAGGGAATTCCCATTCCAAACTCATCCTTAGTCACTTCCCTGCTACTATTTCTCTCCTCTTCTCAATCTATTACCATGTACAGTGGCATTTGAAAACTTACACTCACACAATTGAAGACTTTAAAAGTCATCAAATGAATCCAGTATTTATTGCTCGGAAACCTTATTCTCCCAAAGCAGCACCAGAAAAATGAGAAGGCATAGAAGTGTGGTAGCAGGTAATGGGTGTAACAAATCGAAAAAGTAATGGTGGGTATTCATTATTCAAAGATGAAAACAGTAAAAGAATGAACCTTTGAAAGCTAAGAGATCACGGAACAATCACCACCGTCGCCGCCCTTCACGGCAAAGGTCGTGATCCTTGCAGGGAGTTTTATTTCTATTTTTTTTTTTAATTTTTGAGATAAAAGAGAGTAGGAATTTGGTGCTATTTTTGTTTTTGGTATTTGGGCCTTTTTTTTTTTGGCATGGGTTTGGTGCAAGTGCAATTCAAGGGCATTTTTAGGGGAACGGCCAGGGGCACCCTACATTTTTACAGGTACACTCAGCTTAACATACGAAATTCCGGTTTTATCCTTTGTAAGTTCAATATAGATTGACAATCCGTAGGCCTAATAGGGATTGTTAATTTGTAAGTCATTATTGTACAACACTCTAACCAACCGAACTAATAAACCAATTATATTATAAAACAATTAATGTTATTATATATAACACTAAAATTTTTAATGTATATTTAATACACATGTAAATTTACATAATAAATTTTGTGATAGTTAATTTTTATCTAATAATTAATTTATTTACATATATAAATTATAAACAAAAATCATAGGTTTAATAAAAATTTACATATGTAAAAAAATACCAAATTTATTTAATTATCAATTGTTGTAATAAAAATCTAAATACATCATTCAATTAAATACCATATTTGTTTAGTTTTCAATCACTGTAATAAATATTCAAATACATCATTCAATTAAATTTCAAATTTTTTTAACTATTAATTATTGTAATAAACATCTAAATACAACATTAAGTTAAATATCAAATTTTCTTAATTATCAAATTTTGTAAATAAATTAAATGTATAAAAAAATTCTAAAAAAATATAATTTTTAAAAAAAATTCAAAACATACAGATTGACAATACACCATACGGATTTTTCAATTTGTATGGCCAATTGGCCATATAGATTTATGGCTACACGAATTGTCAATCTGTATGTTTTGAATTTTTTTAATACGCACATCTTTTTCTTCGACAACGAAAAATCACCAGACTTCACCGTATATCCATAAACAACGCATATATACCACCGGCGACAACAAATACTCACAAAGGACGCTAATGAAAGTAAATTACACTAAGGAAGTGCGATTTTAGAAAGAAAAAAAAAGCACTACAAAAATGAAAAAATTAATCTACTATTTATAATTGAAAATACACATAAGGGCGCCCCAAGCAATTCTCCATTTTTATGCAACTTTTTTTTTTCTGAATACATCTCTTATATGGTTTTTAATTTTTTCAAAGCTTAAATAACTTTTTTCCCCTATAAAATAAGGTTTTTTATTTTATTCTTTCAATTTTTTTTTGTTTTAGTTCTTTACTAATTTAAAAATTTAGTTTTAATTTATATCATCAAATGTCAGGTAACAATAATGATATTGACAATTTATATATTAACTTTTCATATAATTAAAGAATTTAATAGGACAATTACATGTAAAATAAAGGACGAGATGAATGGATGGTAGTCCAAAGAGAATAAGAGAGTAAGATAATGATATAAATTAGATTTCAAATATTAGATTTACTAGATATACTTGGAAGTTTAAATCCAAAATATATAAATAAGTTTACAGAATTTTTATTTCGAAGTGTTTTTCTTAGAGAGAGGTGTGGTGTACGTGTGTAAATTTGGGAATTCATGTATTCATAGGAGAGAGTATTTTAAGGGTAAAAAAAATAAGGATTTTGAAAGTAGAAAAATTAGGATAGAGTTATGATGTAATGGTACATAAAATGACAAACGCCTATGGTTCAAGCATATTAATTAGTTCATGTTTATTTTATAATGTGTTTGGAATAGATCATTCAAATCAATTTTTTTTTTTACAGTGAAGATGAAATAACACATAATTTTATATGGTAAAATCAATTTTGTGTTATCCCGCATCCACATTTCAAGGCACATATGCAACACCCAAACTTTTTCTCATAATAGATGGTGGAACCATAATTAAAAGGTGTTTGAAACGCATATTTTCATTTTAAAAAATGTGGTATGAATAAAGTTAAATTATATATAGTTTGTTCATAAATTATTTGAATATTTTCAGATAGATTTCTATTTTTTTTTAAATTTTGCCTTTAATCGTATATTTTGTTTATTTTAGTCCCTAAAATGACATTAAATTATTATTTTCTTATGATTTCAAACCTTCGTAAACTAACCAGAACTTACTTCTTTTTTTTTTTAGTTAAGAGATTCAATTAGAACACGTAATTTAGAAACGTACTTAAAAATTCTTTAAATAATTTAGGAGCAATCGAATAATCTAACTTATAATAATAAATAATGTAAAAAGTGTTCCACACATACACTTTGAAGTTTGAACATGTCATATATATATATATATATATAGAAGCAGATTATTGGGTTACTAAGGGATAACAGTAATTAGAAGCACAACTTTGCCAAACTAAATATAAACTAATGGATTCATCTGTTATTTTTATTCAAGGTAAATTTGGATCCAAGGCAAAAGATCCAGCAAGAAATTTTAATTTATTCAAGATGGTCCTAGACCATCATCAGTACTACTTGTCCATAGTTGCGACCAATTTTTATTTTCTAGGAGCGTGAAGATGGGAGGGTTTGAGAAGAGATGAAATGTGTGAAGAGGGAAAGAGTTGTTCTGGTGCAAAGAGATGAACCTGGTGGCCAGCACCTCCTGCCACTTGACTCTTCACAAACCAAACTCTCCACTCTTTCTTTACTTTCAATCTCATCTTCTCTATGCTGTATCTTCTTCATGTCACTGGAACTTCACATGACATATTTTAAATAATAAAACATTTAAATAAATTAATAACATATAAAATAAAACCATAAAAAAACATACTATTAATATGTGAAATTAATATTATTTATTATATATTTAAATAATTTTTTAAAATTTTATTTAGAAAATAAGAAAAAAAATCCGTAAAATATTATAAATTTGAAAAAAAACTTAAACATTAAAAAAAAGTGATTTAGGACTTTAAAGTCGCAAAAAAAAATTTTACGATTTTAATCGTAAAAAAAAATCCTACAATTTCAAATTCATAAAAAAAATTTAACTAAAGTCATAAATAATTTTATTACTTCGGTTAAAAAAAATAGAAATTCTTAACACATGTTACCACTTTTAATTTAAAAGTCGTAAGTTTTTAGGTAATTTTTTAAAACTTATCTCCTATTGAAAAATAATGAAAAAATATACTCGTTATGGTAAAAAAGCCTCAATAGTGTACTATTTTCTTATTATCAATTTATTAAGCATAAAAATCCCAATTATTGAATAATTATTTTTTTAATATATATTTTAAAAAAATTATAAATTACGTTCCCAACAATTTGATAGTTGTATGTGTTATTGTGTGATTCTAATTACTTTTTGGCAAGCCTTTCGTTGGGTTCAGCGTGTGTATTAGGTGTGTGTTAGTTGAGCAACAGCCTCTGCGCCTCATCTACATTCTTTCTTTCCACCAATTTTATCATTCCTAGAACAAGAATTCAATCTCAACTGCAAATTCAAACTTGAGTCAAACATTTTTTTGACTAACCATCAACCACCTTGAGCAATGGTAATGAAAAAATGTTAGTATTTTTTTCCTTAATCGTTGCTTTACGTGTCAATACTTATATATATATATATATATATATATATGATGTACTGCATACTTAAATCTTAATCGCAAAGAGAATAATTGAAGTTCTTACCGTATTTGCTTGATTATGAAGCAACATTGTACCCACGATACAAATACAACCAAGTAAACTTCTCTGATTAAACATTGCAACCAAATTCAGAAACAGACCTCAAATTCCTTCACATAAATTTGAGCATAAAAATCAATACTCAACATATAGAAGTAAATTAAATAACACGTTAATAGTTATGACAGTAAAACTATGTTGCAATGTTACTTATGGCCGTTGAGACTTGAGAGGGATGATCCTATTTATTTATTTTTCCAAATTATACTCACAATAAAATATAAATAATTATACTTATGCCAAACCAATTTCCTTGCTCGTTTAGTTGCTTGAGTGCGTGTACAAATGTGGGCATTTGTCAAGTGTTGACACATAAAGCATGAAGAGGATGAAGATGCCGAGTGTCACAGAAAATGCAACCCACAAGTTTTGGCACAAATGACCCACAACAAAACGAGATTAATATACAATACAAATAAAAGCAAACAACTAGGTAGTTATTAATAAAGCTCGTAATCAGAAAGTAACGTGTGACACTAAAACTGTACAAAACAGTTCTCACTTAGGTAATCCGCCACATCCACTTCTCATCCTCCTAGTCATATACCACAAAAAGGTATTTTGACACTCAAACTTCTGTTTAGCGTTCCTACATTCTTATTCCCATAACAATTTCAACCAAGCAAAACATCCCCAAAAGTGAACACCCCCCACTTCAAATAAAACTTGTGCAATAGCAGTTTATCATTCATTACCCAATTGCAAAAATTTCAGCTCACCAAATCAAACTGATTATGCAAAACTAAGCACGTACGCCAAGAAACACAAGGCATGCACCACTTCATATAACACACATGACCAACACCACCACCTCCACAATATTACCCTTCAATCAAACCAATCCCATGCATTCCCACATTCCCTTTCATTCCAACACCATGACCAAACCAAGAAACCTCAATCTCACCTTCCTCCTGCAAGACATCCAAATTTTGGAGATTTTCCTTGCAGTTCTTGTCTTCATAATCATTCATTCCCTTAGACAAAAGAAGCATCATGGCCTAGCTGTTTGGCCTGTCCTTGGAATGGTTCCTTCTTTGGTGACAGGACTCAGAACCAACCTGTATGAATGGATCACAGAAGTGCTCAAAAGACAAAACGGGACATTCAGATTCAAAGGGCCTTGGTTTAGCAACCTCAACTGCATTGTCACTTCTGATCCTCGCAACCTCGAGCACCTTCTCAAAACCAAGTTCCCTCTCTACCCCAAAGGAGGGTACTTCAGGAACACAGTTAGAGAACTACTAGGAGATGGCATATTCAACGCAGACGACGACACGTGGCAGAAGCAAAGGAAGACAGCAAGCATTGAATTTCATTCAACCAAGTTCAGGCAATTAACAACAGAATCATTGTTTGAGCTTGTCCACTATAGGCTCTTGCCTGTGTTAGAAGCATCAGTTAAGAAATCTGTTGCAATAGACCTCCAAGACATTCTCTTAAGGCTAACTTTTGACAATGTTTGCATGATAGCATTTGGTGTCGATCCTGGTTGTTTGCAATTGGGTTTGCCTGAGATACCATTTGCTAAAGCCTTTGAGGATGCAACTGAAGCCACGGTGTTTCGCTTTGTGACCCCTACGTGTTTGTGGAAGGCCATGAAGTTTCTCAACTTGGGGATGGAAAGGAAGCTGAATAAGTCCATAAAAGGGGTTGATGAGTTTGCTGAGAGTGTCATTCGGACTAGAAAGAAGGAACTCTCTTTGCAATGCGAGGACTCGAAGCAGAGGTTGGATTTGTTAACCGTGTTTATGAGGCTGAAGGATGAAAATGGACAAGCCTATTCGGATAAGTTTTTGAGGGATATATGTGTGAACTTTATATTGGCAGGGAGAGACACTTCTTCTGTTGCTTTGAGTTGGTTTTTCTGGTTGCTTGAACAGAATCCTCAAGTGGAGGAGAATATATTAGCAGAGATATGCAAGGTGGTGAGTCAAAGGAAGGACATAGAAAGGGAAGAGTTTGATAATTCTTTGAGATTTAGGCCAGAGGAGATCAAGAAGATGGATTATTTGCATGCTGCTTTATCAGAAGCCCTGAGGTTATACCCTTCTGTGCCTGTGGATCACAAGGAGGTAATTATTCAATTTCTGTCATAATCATTCCTTCTCATTCCAATCGGTTTATGCTTTACTGATAATTCTATTTTTGCTATTGATCTGTAGTAGATATATCACACAGAATCGATTAAAGATATAACTTTTTTGGTTCCCCTTTTGAGAAAATTGTTTTCTCTTCACTGCATGTTCATTGTCCAGTAAAAAAATTTATTTTTAATGTTGTTCTCTAGTTAAATTAGAATTTATTCCCGGTAATACATATTTGCATTAAAAGTCAGCCTATATTAAGAGGTGAATTGTAATTCTGACTAGAAAACAGTACCAAAACACATAGACAATTGTATCCTAGTTTTCCACAATTACATATAATATGTTGATTCTCTTACATTCAATCAATTGACACGAGTTTTTATCAAATTCTCCGAACTGAATTCTATGTATGACAGAGTTACTAGGTACTATTATTAGGTCTACCAAACAAACACAACTTTTTCGCACCCACCCTCCTTTCATAAAACTTAGGCACAGGTGAGGTGACCAGCAAAGCAATGATAAAATATTTCTAATAGTTGAATATCTTATGACTCAAACTTGACTTAAAATATATCATTTTGTTTTGTTAATCAGTATCCTTAGAGTATTAATTAATGAGTTAAAAAGAATAAATATTTATAGTGAAGATCATGAGAAAGCGTAAAAAAAATTATGAACAGTATAATTTTGAGTATTCTAATAAAAAAATTCTTTTTATTTTCTTAACCAATATTTTAAAGGCACCGTTTAACATTTCCCTAACATATATATCAAATTTTATTGGAAAGCATGAATCTGGCAAGTCAATCAAACACCCACGTGGTTAATAAGTTAAAGAAATCACACAATTCAAAGTCATATTGAATGCAAGTAGGGATGAGGGTGATGCAAGAAATCACACAATTCAAAGTCATATTGAATGCAACTAGAACTAGCTAGTGGTGATGCAAGTGTTCGTTCAATTATGAATTTTCAGGTAGTTGAAGATGATACATTCCCAGATGGAACGGTGCTGAAGAAAGGGACGAAAGTGATCTATGCAATCTATGCAATGGGAAGAATGGAAGGCATATGGGGGAAGGACTGCAAGGAGTTCAAGCCAGAAAGATGGTTAAGAGATGGAAGGTTCATGAGTGAGTCTGCATACAAATTCACTGCCTTCAATGGTGGACCACGCTTGTGCTTAGGCAAAGATTTTGCATACTATCAGATGAAATATGCTGCGGCCAGCATCGTCTACCGCTACCATGTGAAGGTGGTGGAGAACCACCCTGTGGAGCCAAAGCTTGCCTTAACCATGTACATGAAGCATGGATTAAAAGTTAATCTCTACCAAAGGGATGCTGCACAAATTCAAAAACACTTGGAAGATGGATTAAAATGAACTAGTAATGATGGTCATGCCCTAGTAATCTTTTTCTTTTTTTTGTTTCTTATTTGGGACATGATGAAGGTCGTTATTTAAGATGATTGTAAGTACATAACGATAAAGAAATAGGGTTGGATTTAGTGCTGCTCGGGAAATACTAAATAATGGAGTTCATGTTGAATGTGTTGGTTGGTTATTCCGGAATTGGATTAGCGAATGAATATTAATTTTTCTCGTAGGTGTGAACTAGAAGATAGCCAGGATTTTTCCTAGAATGGTTGTGCTTATTATTATTCGCTCTTTAATGGATAAATAATTAGTTCCCAACTTCCTATAATTCTATCTAGTTTGAGTAACATTATTCGTTTTTGTAGACAAGAGTCATAAGAAAATCTGATGTTAAAAAAAGAAGAAAAAAAAAAGAAAAATTGTAAACACCCATTCAATATTATCTCATGTCTGATTACCTGGATCTATCCATATTAAGTATGTCAGTCTGTAACTAAGGTAGAGTATTCTGACTTTGTAACTTCGATTTATTTAAACAAGTATTTTAACGGTATTCTTTCTTAAGTTTCACGCATGTTTATAATTTCTTAACATGTAGCTTTAGAATAAGCAATCCACAAAATTAAACGGTCATGATCTTCCAAATAAAGTAGGTAACGGTATTATATAAATTCTTATAATGTTACGAAATTTTTTAATGTTAAGTCTTAGTAACTTAAAAACATTTTTTTTTATCTTAATCTGAAATAAAAATTATTTTCATGAAGGATCAAACTCTAATAATATCATACTATTGTCATCTTAATTCCTGTACATTAATCTTTATGTCAAATCCCTTGATTCTTTTGAAAAACAATTTAAACTAAGTTTTTATAATTCTAAAATTTTATAAACAAGTTCTTGAAAGCCAACACCTTTAAAAATCTAGTAAATGTTGCAAGAATCGACATTTCTAACCCAACTATTACTTATTGCCATGTTTAAGTCATTTTACACCTAAAGACTGCAAGACTTCCTAAATTTTGTCCCTGCCCAATTAGGAAAGACTTGCTGCATTGGTGGTGAAATAAGGTCAGTGAGTTTTTTGGATTACATCCAAAAAGGATTCGTAATTCTTACGTTTTATTTGTCTTTTGTGTCTATTCTTAATCCTTAGTTTCTACTTCATTGAATTATGAACTCCCCAGTAAACCTGTGCGTTTGTTTTTCCGTTGGGAAAGATCCAAACGTTTTAGTAGCATTTTCTGAAGTTTAATTCTCGTGCAACCAACAATTAGATACATCTCATCTAAGTTTGAAATTTCTTTAATTTCAAAGATTGAGTTGACAATGTTATATATTTTTAAGATTTAAATAGTAAAAATAGTGATTTTACTCCTCTTTTTTTTTTTTTGTTTTAGTCTTAGACAATGTTCGATCAAATTAATTAATTTTTTTAAAATAATTCATATAAAAAAAATTGTTAACTAACATCAACGACTAAAATTGCAAATTTTAATATTCACAGAATAATTTGAAGAAAACAATTTTATAAGAATTAAAAAAAATGTGTTTTATGGGGATCAAAATGTTAATTATCTCTAAAATAAATTCTAAAGCAAAAAAAAACCATTAGCATTATATATGTATATATATGTCCAGGTAAAATGAAAAAAGTTAAAAAAAAAACAAGAAAAATAAACAAATAATATAGTAGAGGAATAAGCTATCATAATGTATTTCATTCATCGAATCAATTATTTAAAATAATAATTCAAATAATTGAATGTTGAAAGCATGAACATCACTTATTGGAATCATTTTAATTAATTTAATTATGTATTTTAAAATAATTTAATTTTCAATCATTAAATTGTTAATTATAAATCATGTAAAATTGTCATCTTTATTGTTTTTAGTAGAAACCATAAGAATTCTCTGCTCAAGGCAATCATACTCAAACCAGCCGTATAAAATTATTATAGGTTTTTGAGTACACAAGTTCAAGACCACTTGCTTCAAAAAAAATAAATTCAAGACCATTAATTAAACTATAAAATCAGTATAAATCTTGTAAGATTTTTTGAATTTGAATTGAAATATATTTTAGTGTTATTTTTTTATCCAATATTTTTGTGTTATTAATTAACTTAAATTTAAATATATACCACTATATTTAACTATATATATATATATATACTTATATTATTAATTCAAATGTTCAAATTATAAAAATTGTACTTATTATATAATTCATTTTTTATACATAGGAATTAATAGAGTACTAAGAGACTTACAATACTCACTTATCATACTTAATTAATTGAGTTAGATTCTTTAAAATTTATCGTAATTACTTAATTATGATAATTATATATTTTTGTAAGGTAAAAAATAAAATAAAATAATTTAAATTATTCAAAATCAGCTTAATTAGGTTAACTAAAAGTGTAAGGATTGGACCACAAAGACTAACTCCAACTCTTCCCTACAAGCTAAATATAACATAGACTCTATGTTGCTGCCTTGAATAGTAAGGGACTCACCCAATCCACTTCCACCATTCAAACTCTCCATTTACTCTTCACATTCTCCTCTTTTCCATGGCCACGGTCGAAACCAAAATAAAAGGCATGGAAATAGAATATCCAAAACCCAAAACCTCCCTTTCTCTATGTTGCTTCGGATCATTTCACAGTAAAACTCCAACACGATCTAAACATAAGACAAAACAAGAGAGTGGAACCAGCAGCAGCTGGTTTCCATGGCAAAGGATTAGATTTCGAGTGAAGAACTCAATGGCCAAAACGGTGCCGCTTGAAGGCTCTGAATTTGATGAGACAGACAAGCTCAAACTCAAACTCAAAGCTAACAAAGTTCATTCATCATGGTGTAAGTGGAAGTCAAAGTCAAAGTCAGACTTACTCAACAAGACTTTAAGCAACTCCAAACCCAGTCAAACACCTTCAAAGTCACGGGTATGTATATATGTTCAAAATTAGAATCACTTGGGACACAAAAATTACTAAGAGACATGTTTTGATCACCGTTTGAACATTTCTAACTTACTTTTGTTTCATTAAGTTTAGTTTGTTATGCTACTGTACATGTTTAGTTGTCTCTAAAGTATTTTGCTCACTTAAGTTTGCTAACAAAATTTCAACTCAAAGCAATATTAAAGTTGTTTTAAAAAAGTTCAGCTTTCCATTAACATTTTTCATTTGTATTTTTGCACGTACAACATCAAATAAAAGTACTTTTAGTAAATATTATTCAAACAAAATTTAATTTATCACCATACTTAAAAAAATAAAAATAGCGTAGAGTTATTTCAAGTTAATTAATGTCTCAGATTTAATTATTGAATATGTAATTTCATTAAATATTTAAAGAAATTTTTTTATTGTTCATAATATATTATATAACTTAAACATGATTACTTTTTCTTAAAATACATGTAACATATACTTTAAAAAAACTAAAATTTTAACAAACTTGAATTACAAGAGTTTTGGTTATTATGTTTACAAATCTTAATATAAAAATGTAATAGAAGATTCTGTTTCAATTTAGTGAAAATTCTCCTTTTCTTTCATGATTTCAGCAAAACAGAGGAAACAACATAGAGGGTGACAGGCGTCAACAAAGTAAGTCATCATCATCTTCCAGAAAAGGTGTTCCACACGCGGTTTCTCTTCCAACTTCAAAAAAGCAGAATTCTCAAACGACATGGAAACACGGCAAGCACAAACAGCTTGAGAACGCAGAAAGGTATAACTATAACCCTGTGGCTGCTGCTGCTGCGTCTGTGGTTGTGATAACTTTGGTATCAATGATAGTGTGGGGTCGTTTCTGTTCCATCATTTGCACTTCCGCTTGGCTCTATCTCATCCTCCAAACGACATGGACAAGAAGAGAGACATCCCAAGATATCATGTAGCAATTTCACTTTAAATCACCACAAAAGATGGACAAGAAGAAAGTCATCCTTTGTCAATTTTGACAAAAATCAATTGCATGTATATTGCATGTATTTCTAAAATAAATCTCGTCAACTATCAATATTTTTTTGTTTAAGATAATGTAAGTCTTAATTTCCCTTAAAAAATGTAGTCTTAATTTCAAACTTATAAATAACAATTTAATTAATTAAAATATAAGAATAATAGAAATAAATGTATACGAAATTACAGATTAAATTGAAATTGCAAGTTTAGGAGACTAAGATTGTGAGAGAGAGAGAAAAAAAAAAAAAAACCAAAATTGTAAATTGAAAGTTACATTAAACTAAAATTACAATTTAGTCTATTAATGTTTATATTGTAAAAGATATAAATTAGTCATTTATATTAGTTTACAATCTTTTAAATTCTAATTTCTCGTGATTTTATATTATTTTATTACTTGTAATACCATATAATATAAAAAAATTACTATCAATTCAACTATGGTTACGCTATTAAACTTTGAACCGTTAGTTTTACTTATTCCATCATCACTCCAATTTTAAAAATATTCAATTGCGATAATCTCTTGCGTCTACATTTTCTTATTTATTTACGGATTGATTTAAAATTACACAAAATTGATTTTTTTAAAGGTATTTTTAGTAAAACAATATTTTAAAATTACACAAAATTGCTTTTTTTACATCATTTTTTTACCTAAATATTTTTTACTTTTATTTTCCATTCAATTATTTTACAAATTAAGCCAATTATGTTGTCCTTTACTCAAAGCATATCACCCAAAATGTAAACAAAAAAAAAAAACACCTCATTTTTCTATACAAATCACAATCTTACATCTTATAAAATTCTTCAATTTTTTTTTTTACTTTCTTACTTCTACAATTTAATATTTCACATCTTGAAACCATCATAAATTCTAAATAATTGGATAGAAAATAATATGAGGGTTTTAAATGGAAGAAAATAAGAAAACTAAATTTACTTAATTTTAAAAATATAAATATTTAACCTGCTTAATTAATAAAATTGGAAAACAAAATTGCACGTAACTCACTGGAGGCTGTAAAGGTACAATTAAGCTTTATGTATTTATTTTCCTTCTTGGAGGACTAGAGGATGGGCACATCTTGTGCTTTACTCTGCCACTTTGACATCAATAAAATTAATCTTTGTCTCTTCTTTTTTTCCCCTTCTTTCGCTTTTCCTAATTTTAATTGCGCCGAGTTCTCATATTTTTTTCAATTGTACAAATTAAGTTACTCACTCCAAAATTCCATTCAATAATTAATAAAAATAGAAATAGAATAGAGTTACAATGTATCATTAATTGATTCATATAAATTAGTAAAATGTAAAAATTTAAAATGAACAAAAAATAAATATATAAAATATAGCAAATTTGGACAAAGGAACTAAAACAAACTTAGTATAAATTACATAAACTAAATACATCAATTTAAATTTGGAGGAATAAAAACATACATATCCTAAATTTAAAAGATTAAAAACATTTTTATGCCTTTAGTTTAGAATGATAGAATTTTCTTATTGTTTCTTGTTACGTCAGCCGCTGGCTTCTGATTCCATTGTTCCGATGAATCGTGGGATGGGTTATGATCGATTGCCTTAAAATCTAGAAACATGAAAGTGTCAATATATTATAAGATGTGCATAGGTGGAGTAGTTGAAGTTTACACCAAGAATAAAAATAGGATTGTTGCATCATTAAAGGCTATCGTTAAGCAAGTATATATATACGTTGTTAATGTTGTGCTGGATATCTATCCATTATTATCAATCAGATAAGAACATGCATTTCTGTCTTATGGATTTGCTCTTCTGTTAAAAAGTCAAGAAAATAATTATTGCATGATGATTGATGTAACGGAGTGTATTTTATTGTTTGATTTGTATCCCCTTGCTTCTGTAAATAGTAGACGTGGCGTAGGCTACAGTTAAATAAAATATTAATTTGGACTTTGGAGAATTAAAACGGACAGTTGTATCAATAAAGATCAAAGTTAGTACGTACATTTGTTTCGGTGTGTTGGACCCCTTATCAAATGTGGATAACAACTACGGAAAAGGTTGAGTGTCTGGTTTCAAGCTTTGAGGATGTTTCTCTACTAGCAATTTTATAAGGCTAGAGTTTGAGTAGGGAATCGGATAAGAGAGAATGCAGATAAGAACCATGGAAAAGGTTAAATGTTTTTTTTTTTTGGTACAGAAAAGGTTAAAATGTTTGGTTGCAAGCTTTTGACGATGTTATCTTTTGACAATTTTTTTTAGTTATGGAGTGTGCGAAGGGACTGAGATATAATTAGTTTTTAAATATATTTGTAAGTCATTTTATATTTGAATTTATTTTATGAGTGTCTTAAGGAAATTTTTAACCTGTATAAAGGTTTTTATGTGGGAAAAAAAAGACAATTTTGTCTCTAGATCTAGTTTAAATTAACTATAGTCTTCATAACTTGTTTAAATTAAGTTTAAAATGATTTTTTTTTTCAAGTCCGACTCGAGTAGTGAGTTATTGTTTTAATTATGGAATTAATTTAATTTGGAAAAATTATACTTTACCCTTCTTTAATTATTTTTCACTATAATACTTATAATTGACTTAAAAAATTATTGAATCGTTAAACCGGACTATATATATATATATATATATATAAGGAAAAGGCTTATATCATTTTATTATGAATCATAGAACTCATACAATTGGGAGTGTTATGAAAGAAATGCAAACTAGCTTACAATGTAGATGTTCTCGAATAGTGATAAACAACTTGATTTGTTTCTGTTAATAAAAAACTCAAGCTGATGCGGACTAAATAAATTTTATTACAACCAACATAAATGATTTTAATTATAATATTAATTTCATTTGGTTGAAATTGCCACATTGTTAATTTCAATCATAATAATAACCGGTGGGTTTTACATGACATCGATCCAACACTACGGTAACAGACAAATATACTAACGTTTCAACAAAATTTGAGCTTCAAAATCTATTTGTAGAGAGCACAATTAAATTTAAGCATAAAAAAAACATAATTAAAATTGTAATTTGATAATACTTCACCGACAATTTTAGCAAGGTAACAAACATATAATATCGTTGTAAACAATCTTACCCTGGAGAGTTTGAGGGGTGAGGATAGCTTTACCTAGAGAAAAAGAAGGCGATTGATAGAACAATCTTACCCTGGATTGAAGGTTGGTTGTGAATGATGGAGGTGAGTGGTGGTCTAAGGAGCAAGGATGATGTTTGGGTTTCTCTTTGGCCGTGGAGAGGTGGAGGAAAATTGTAGGAAGCTATGAGAGAAAATCAAATTAAGAGAGATAATGGTCACACTTACACACACAAAAATGAAGAAATACTTTTTACTATCCCCACTGACTTAATTTTTTTTTTTTCATATGCATCATTCTTTGGAGGTAATATTATTCCAACTACAAATAAATATTAGATGCGAACACTCTTTTAAATAAAATTCAAATTTTAGTTTATCCTATTATCACTTGTGAAAGATTAATTCCTTTTATTAAACTTAACTCCTATATTTAGAGTCTTAATGAGAAGTTATTAATATTATAAGTTTTGTCTTACCAATTTTTCCAATTAGGAAAATTTTTGTTTATCTTGAACTACCATATTTTCATCTTCGTTTGCGTACTTATTTTTTTTCTTTTCAACTTATCCTCTTTATTTTTGTCTCTAAATTAAAATGCTAATAATTTTGTACTGAAATCCTGAATAATTAAAAATAATTTTATATAACAATTCAAATTGTTTATTTTTAAATTTTAAATATAATTTATATATTAAAAATATTTATTTATTATAAATTATAATTTTAATATAATTGTATACTCATATTTTTAATTATAATACCACATATATATATATATATATATATTTATCATAAATTTTTAGTATAAAAATAAATATTTATTCTCTAAATTTGACGTGAGAAATTTAAAATAGTAGTTAAATAAAAGAATAAATAATCAAATTCATCCTTAAAAATTTGAGACAATAATAAATTGATTCCTCAAAAATAAAAAATTTAAATTATCTTTGAATATGAAAAAAAATGCGACAAATTAATCTTATAAATAATTTAATAACAAATAAATTTTTAAATTTTAGAATTTGATGTCAAATTAATCCTAAAAAATTAATGCGTTAAATAAATTAAAGTTAAATAGTTAGAATATTAATTAAAAAAATTGAAAAGTTAAGATTAAAAAATTTATCCTAAAAATATAATTTATTATCAAATTAATCATTAAATATTATAATAATAATAATAAAATAATCTCATAAATTTAATCAAAAACCAAAGAAATTTAAAATTTTCATTTATGAGGGATGAATTTATGACGTGGATAGTATTTTTCAATTTTTGGGAATGAATTTATGAAGGATCAATTTGAATTTTTTAATATGGAAGCATAAGGAAAGCCATCAGAGAAGCCCTAATCAAACCAAAACAAAAGAAAACGAAAATCCCCAATCCTGCGTTGTGTTGCGACTTGCGAGCCATGAGAGGGGTCGTGAAAGCGTTTGCGGGGAATCTGTTGTTCCATGGAAGAAAGACTCAGACTCAGTGCATTCGCTCCTACAGTCTGATCCCAATGGTGATAGAGCACTCTTCCCGAGGTGAGAGGGCATACGACATCTTCTCGCGCCTTCTGAAGGAGCGCATTATCTGCATCAACGGACCCATCTCCGACGACACTGCCCACGTCGTCGTTGCGCAGCTCCTCTTCCTCGAATCCGAAAATCCTTCCAAACCCATCAACATGTACCTCAATTCCCCCGGTGGCGCCGTCACCGCAGGTACCTACCCATTTCATCTCTTTATCTAATTGCAAAATCACTTTTTTAGAGGAACCCATTTTTGCAAAACCCCCCTAATTGTCAAAAACCATAATGGAACACTTATGTGATGTGTGAAAGTTATGATTTTTATCCTTGCCTACCAATTGGGTTGGGTCTAGTAGTAGGGTCTAGTCCTCCGCAACGCGGTGAACCGAGGTTTGAATTCACGGTTAGAGATGTGCTCAAATTTAGTGCCCGATCATACCTTGAACATGATTGACTCTGAAGGAACATTATACGTGGGAAGCAAAAAAATTCCCACAAATAAAACTATGTCTTTGTTTTTTCTAATCTATAGTTGATGTTAATTCCTCAATGGTAAAAGGTATCATTTATTTAATAGTTTATAATTGGTATAAATTAGTCACATTGTCTTTAATCTTACAAAACAATAAAAAATGAGGACAGGTAGACATCTCGGACTGTCTTTCTGCTAGTATGTATAATTGCCGTGTTCTGTTCTGAGACTTGGCATTGGTGTCAATGTTATGTGTAGGGCTTGCTATTTATGATACGATGCAGTATATCCGGTCTCCAGTCAATACAATCTGTATGGGTCAAGCCGCATCCATGGGTTCTCTCCTTTTGGCTGCAGGTGCCAAGGGGGAGAGGCGGTCTCTTCCAAATGCAACAATCATGATTCACCAGCCTTCTGGCGGTTATAGTGGCCAGGCAAAGGATATTGCAATTCACACCAAGCACATAGTTCGGGTTTGGGATTCTTTGAATGAGTTGTATGCCAAGCATACGGGCCAGTCGGTTGAGGTTATTCAGACAAATATGGACAGGGATAACTTTATGACTCCAAAGGAGGCCAAAGAGTTTGGGCTCATTGATGAGGTCATTGATCAGAGACCTATGGCTTTGGTTTCTGACGCTGTTGGTAACGAAGGAAAAGATAAAGGTTCCAATTAGAACCAGATGGAGGGTAAGATTTCTTTGAGGAATCCTTGCTGTATTTAAATGCTTTGTCTGTCTCTGTCACCTTAGGTATAAGTTGCAGCTGATATTATTTTATCAACTGAACATAATTTTGTCAGTTTTGGTTGTTAGATTTGACCATTAAATTTCAGTCTTGTGCTCAATTCGGTTTCATTGGCATATTTTTTTGACATACAGATTTGGAATTTTAAGTACCTTTATCTTGAAATTGCTAATTATCCACAATAATATCAGATGATTGTTTCGGTGAGGGTATCTAATTCTATATTTGATTGCTAATTTGTGTGTGTGTAAAATTTTGATATCTCTTGAGTTTCATTATGTGAGGTTGCCTTAGTTCTTAATGAACTGATATATTTCTGTTATGCCACCATTTCTTTCTATTAAAATTTGGCATACTGATTAATCCTATGATCAGGAATCAGTGTAAGAGATTGATAGAAAAGGTTTGATAATCAAATATGTTCAACCTTAATTGCATTGCTCTTAAGTGGATTCTGTTTGTGTTTCCTGCATATATTTTGAAAGGCAAAAGCAGATCCTTAAATTTTTTGGTCATGTTAAATATTAAAATGCATTCACGATAAATTGGCAAGGTGGGCTTGTTTTTTGTAGTGATTTGTGTAAGTTACTACTGGTAATTTTTTATTATTTAATTAGATAATTCACAAACAGAATATGTGGAGAATTTAATAAACTTTTGCTGTTGGAAGATGCAACTTCTTTTTTTTGTGTGTGTGTGGAGTAAATGAATTAGAAATGATCGGGTGTTGAAACATAGTAGTCAATTTCAAATAGTGGTGTGGAGTGCCTGATCCCTAAAACACTATAACAAGATAGCTGATAGCAAGATGATCACTATTTTGAAACCTTAACATAGATTTGTACTACACTTATATATGTTGAAAAAATACATATAATTAGTGAAAAGTTAGAATTTAAGAACTAAACACATATCTCTATAACAAAATAAAGGAATCAAACAAGTTTAAGCTTCTAAGTTTTTAGAGTAAACTCAATATTTAAATTCTAATGCAAGTTTTTAACAAGTCTCATCATCTTCATCTTCAAGGTCTGCCATCTCTTCCTCTCAGTTTTTCTTTCACCACTACTCCTGTAGGCCTCTTCCTCTTCTTTAGTTTCTTCATCCCCACGTTATTCTTCTCGTACTTTGGGCCTGTTTGTTTAACCTTTTTTTAAAAATAAATTAAGCAGTTTTCTGTTTTTTTATGTAATTTTTTATTTTGCATTTACAATAATTTTTTTTTTTATATTTAGTCCTTGTAAAATGAGCAGAGTTTTGAATTTGGTCATTATATTTTTTTTATGATTTTCATCCTTATAAAAATTTGAAATAATTGTTTTTGTCCCTATTTTCATGTGATAAATGTGTTTTATTGAAGATCAAGTGGCTATGTCAAGTAAAACCTTTTATTTTTTAGTTATTAAGTAATAATTATTAGTGTCTATTGTATTGTTTTAACATATGAGACTTCAACTTTTTTTTAAAATTTTAAAATGATTTTTTTTTATCATCAATATGAATGTTAGAGACTAAAAATAATGATTTTAGAAATTGGAGATAAAAAATAAAGAAAAATGTTTGACAAGGATCTAGATTAAAATTTGCTCAGTTTGTAATGATTAAAAACAATTAGTATTTTAAATTTTAGAGGAATACAATAATTTTTTTTTTCAATTATTAAGGATTAAAAAAATTATTTTACAAATTTATCTTTATAAGGATTAAAAATACATTTAATTCTAATTTATAATAATGTCTTTTAGATAATCTTTTGTAAAATAATTTTTTTTATTCCCAATTCAATTAAATCCAACATATATAACGCTTAGGTGGACAAATGGATTTTAGTTATACCAAAAGAGTTTAATCACATACCGTGTTTCAGCATTTTAAACAATTTTAATTAATAACTACCAACAGAATGGGTGTAATGATACAATTCCTTTAATGTAAATTTTAAGAATACACATCAAACATTATGTTAAGATGCTAGATATTTATGCTTTTATTTGACAATCTTTATTTTTATTACATCCTTAACTACGTCTACATACCCTAACAATAATCAATTTAGAAGTATTTAACTCCAAACCACGTTTTTTTCATCAATAGGAGCAATTATTTTGAATTGGCTTTTTATTCCTACTATCAAGACTTGGATTGGATTCCGAAATAATCCATTGTTATACATATGTAATTTTCCTAAAAGCTTTTCCTTAAAATTGCTCATATAAGTAAACATTTTCCTAAAATAAGTGTACGTTTGCATACAAATTATTTTCTTACTACCTTTTCACGTAATGAATATTAACTAGTCAGGATTTCACATTAATGAAAGGGTGAGCTTTCTAGTAAATGAATCAGGATGAGCTTTCTAGTAAATGAATAAGAGAGATAAAAACAGATCACAAAAAACATTTTAATACAAAATTTGTTTTTATAATCTATCATTTCTTTTTTCCTTCCTGTAAAAAAATTATTTATTTATTTTTAATCTAAACTTTGGTGTATCAATTTACCAAAAAATTGTTAGTAGAAAGAGAAACACCATAACACTTAAACATGAACATATTCTTTTTTTTTAATAGACTTTCTCTTGCTCAAGAGAATGAAATGAAACTTATTGAAAATATAATTTTTTATAAGATTTATTTTTTATTTAATGAGTTTTTCTTCTATTTTTGTACTTTTAAATAAATTTAATTAACAATAAAATGTATGTTAAAAATGTGTTGGTAACTCTCTTCTTAATCGAAACTGCATCAAAAGAATAGCTTTTGACATAATAAATGTTTCATAAAAAAAATTACAGAGTCTTTAGCAAATAATACAGTTAATTTATTTGTATATAACTGTGATAAATATTCGGGAAAAGATTTTTTTGTTGTGGATGTTAATAGTATTCAGTAAATAATAATTGATGTCTTTACCCAAAAATTCAAAATAATTATACTTTGGATTACTATGATATTAATGACAAATAAGATTTTTTCTCTCAATCAAATTTTTCCATCCATAAATTTCTAAATCGAAATGTTATTTAAGGGTCACACTAATAACATATTGGAACCACAAATGATTAGAGTTTAAAAAAATTTAAATGTAAATCATACTAAAATATGAGTAAAAGAATACAAAACTCAATATGTTATTATGTTATTCAAAAGAAAATAAAACTTTGTCGTATGTTATTTTAAGTTTTTAACGGACTAAAGTAAAATTGTTTTTGTAACATGTGATAATTCTAACTTAGCCACAAAAATTATTTTTCTCGAAAAATATACTTAATTTAATATAAAAAAGCTCAAATATATTTTTCTTATTTACAGTTTTAGTTATTATGTAAAAAATATATATTTTATTTTATTATATGATATTTTTGAAATTTTTATTTTTAATATTTATCATTAGTATATGTTATTAACTAATAATGTGATTTTTTTAACTTATCCTATCATGCCAATTAAGATTGATTTAATTGATAATTAATTGTATTGTATTTTCAAAGTGAGTTTGATTCGTCTCAAAATTTTATTTGTAAGTCTCCTTTGATAAGTTCCAGATATTCAACTCATTTAAATTTTGTCATTATAAAAAAACTTGTCTCATCATCACTTAATACATCAAATCTAATGATAGATATTAAAATAAAAATCTGAAAATTTCAGATAATAAAATAAAAAATAACTTTTAGATAGTAAATTAAAAAAGAAATATATTACTATTATAAAAAATATTATTAAGCCTAAAATTTTTTTTGCAACTAGGTGAGGCCGGTCTGGTTGGATTTTGAAATGATACGCTCAAAATCAAAACGAAAAACATTGTAAGCTGTGGCAAAACCGAAAAAGATCAGAAAATTCCCATTAGGTCCCATACTACTCCTTCTGGCCGTAGCCGAACCCGAAACCATTTTCACAAAAAACAAAATATACTATTCTCTCTTTCTCTCTCTGCCTGCGACCGCCTCTCCTCTCCTCGCATCGCAATTCCCTCACCACTCTCAGATTCTCTCCTCCGCCGCGCTTCGCCCCCCTCCGCCGCCGCAAGATCCCCGCGCGGGATTTCTCTAGGGTTTTCTGATCGTCCCTCTCTCCTTCTCCCACGACGTCGTTTTTGAATTGCGGTCACTCTGTGTAGCGTCCACGAGCCGCCATGGCTCCCGGGCGTCGACGCGGAGCGAACAAGGCTAAGGCCAATGGCCACTTGAGTTTGGGCGATCTTGTACTCGCTAAGGTCAAGGGCTTCCCCGCTTGGCCTGCGAAGGTCTCACTCTCTTCCTTCTTCTACCTTTTTCTCTTCCAATATTATTATGATTATGCGTTTTTGTTTTGCGATGCATATCTCATCTCTCTGTTTCACTGTTGGTTCAGCATGGCTTTCATGTCCTTTTTTTCCTGTTAGTTTGTGATATTGCTGAGACGAGGGAGGGATTTTACATTGTTTGATGTCATATGACTAGAATAGTGAATATAAGTAGGGGGCAACCCTCATTAATACCCTAACTTTTAGGGTTAAGTTATACCCAAACTCAAATTCTAAGATGGTACTAGAGTCTGGTTGTTGTTATTGTTGTTGTTGGGTCTACAGAAATACCTGTTATTATACCACCTATAGATGTCCAGCCTTGCAAATTTCATGCTCAAGATGTTTAGTACTCGACGTGAGGAGTGTGTTGGAGATCCCACATTGACAAGGGATATGACTAAAATAGTATATATATGTGTGTGTGTATACACATCATAAGTTAGCTTTTAAGGTTGAGTTAGGCCCAAACTCAAATTTTGGGATATGATTTACTTTGCTTTCAGTTTATGGGTTATTTACCATAGTGTTGTTAGTGGTATTCTTGGTAAATTTGATCTGTCGTCGCATTTGTATGATGTCTCTTTCTGCATTGTTATAAGGTTTTCCACTCATGGTGCTTGGTTGAACTTTCAGTTATTATTAGTACTGAGGATGCTGATTTTGTTGCATCTTTCTATTCAGATAAGCAGGCCTGAAGATTGGGACAAAGTCCCTGATCCGAAGAAATATTTTGTTCAATTCTTTGGTACAAAAGAAATGTAATCCTCTCTCACTTAATTTCTCTTGTAATTACTTTGCAGCTTAAAAGTATGTGAACGGACAGGTTGTCATGTAATGATTGTAATCTGATGAATGGTGATGATTTCTATTGGAATGCCTTTAGTAACTGGTGCCATAAATAAAGGAACTTTTATGTGTAGTAAAGAGGAACACCCTTAAGCTGTCAAGTTTGTAGTATAATTTGAAATTTTGAATGTGAAAAAAAAAATGATAAAAGTGGCATATGTGGAATTTTGGAAATAATACCCCGTCACTTGCTGTCTCACTAATTATGGTGTGAGTTTCTATTTTGAGCCTTTGGTTTTTAATTAATACTTGACACATCAACTGATAAAAGTTTACATTGAACTTAAAAAGTATAGACTAGATGTGTGTAGTGCATTGTAGTGTATGAAGAACAGTGATGGTACGGATTATACCACGAGGAATAATTGTGGTTTCATTTCTAGATCAATGATGCCAGGTGTCTAATTGGTGGATATAAATAGTTATTTCCATTAATTACTCTTAGTGTATAATTGGCTTTGCTATCTTTGGAGGACTAACTTAGGTCCCTTTGGCTTAAAGAATGGATAATGCGTGTGCCCATTTTTTATTTTGTGCTAAAATTCAAATTCAATTGAAAAAATGGGAGTGGCAAGGATGGGTCATGTTATTCCTAATTACTTGGTCTAGGAGTAGAGGCTATAATGTGGTGTCAAAGACCAACTATCCAAAAAGCTTAAGCTGCTAGTTGGAGACATAGGGATGATTTTAATATTATACATCTGTAACATATAAGTTTTCTAGATTGTGGGTCATAAGAGAAAGAGAGCAAGTTTTAGTGAGGCTGAAGATATTATTGTGTGTGTGTGTGTGTGAAAATTTTCTTTAAATGTGAGGACATTCTGTCATGATCCCTGCAGTTGGGGTTGTAGAGATGATTTGATTGTTGGAGAAAGGATTAAACAGTTTATTCCACAAAATTTTAGTTTTAAGTTGTGTAAATTAGATAAAGCACCTGTGGTATTTATGGTTCAGAATTTAATTGTCTCTCTTCCTTGTATTGAGTTTTTAGGGATGGAGGGGTTGCATCCTGTCTAGGCTCCCCTACTACCTTCCATGGTCCTTGAGTGTATGCAAAAAGAAGAGGACAGAGAAGTCATATATGATATACCTAATGAATGACACGGTCAGAATATTGAATTGAATCTTTTCAAGTAATGAAAAAATCAAATTCGGGGATTTAGTTGGATGTTATAGTGGAATATGCTGCTTGAAATTTCAATTCTTCCCACAAAGAAAGTGGTTTTAGTGTTTTTAGCTATGGTTTTTGATCTTTTTTGTAGTTGTATAGACCTTCAAACATCTATGTCTGCAAATATTAGTTCTTGATCAACAATAGCCTAATAGAAAACTTGTTGATGATGGAATCTTTTGAGATTGTATCCTTCTTGCAAAGGGTTTGAACAACTCTTTTAAGCTATTTTATATCTTCTGTTGGTTGTTTTTCTTGACTTTGGTTATTCTGTAAGGATATTTTGTCCTTTGCTCAGCTGCCGTCCTTGCTATTTTTTATGTTTGTGAAGTAAAAGATAATAAGATTTTGTACTTTACAGTATACTATAATTTTAGTACTTTTTTCCATTTAGTCCTCAAATTAATTTTTTTTAACACTTGTGTTTTTTGTCCTTCATATTTATTCTTTTCTTTTACATTATAATACAATGTTGAAACTCCTGCATTTTATTTTCTTACAACTGTACCTATGTTATGTTCTTGTCCTTTGCAGAGCTTTTGTTGCCCCAGCAGATATTCAGGCATTTACCAGTGAGGCTAAAAATAAGTTGTCTGCTCGTCTTCAAGGCAAGACAAAGTACTTTGCCCAAGCTGTGAAGGAAATATGTGCAGCATTTGATGAGATGCAGAAACAGAAGGCTAGTGGTTTGGCAGATGACACCGATGATTCTCATATTGGTTCAGAGGCTCCTTCTAATGATGGGGTAGTAGGTAACCTAAAGGATGCTGCTGATGCTGTATCAAATGCAGAAAAAGATAACATTGATATGGATAATGTTTGCTCTAATTTGGAGTACTGTGTGCCGAGAATAGGAGAAAATGACAGCCAAGATGAAAAGCTCTCTGTATCTAACCATCCAAATGAAAGTTCTTCTGTTTCATCACCTGTGATAAAAAACAAATTAGCCATTGGTTCAGAGACAAAGAAAAATGCTAACAAATCTAGTTTTAAAGGTGCTAGTAATGTTAATGATTTTAGGCAAGATGCTAATGGGCATAGTGATTTAACAAATGGAACTAAGACAAGAAAGCTTGATAATGGCTCAAGGAAGAAAAGTGAAGCTGCAAGTGGTAGTAATAGAAATGGTGGATCATCTACTGGAAAATTTATGAAGGAGGGAAATTGTACTGGCCGTGGTGATCTTTCTAGGTCTGGAGAGACATTGAAAGCTGTGAAGAAAAGGAAAAATGCATTTTCTGTCAAATCAGATTCTCCAGATACTCTTAAGCCAAACGATAATGGTACTACTGGAGAAAAAGATAGCAACTTGATGAAAGTGAAAACAAGTCATGAGGTAAAAAATGAGCTGCAGGAGATCTCGTTTGATTCTGAGGATGCCGATGGTAAAAGTTCTAGTATGAGGAAGAAGACCCAACTTCATGCAAAGCATAATGTAGGAGGAGCAAATGAATCTTTACATGCTACCAAGAAGTTGAAGCTTATGGATGCCAAAGATGATTCAACTTTAGGGTATACTTCAAAAATTCTGAAAAGAGCTTCGCCTGTCTCTACTGTTATTGAAGACAGACCATTTAAAAAATTAGAATCTAAGAAGTCTACACCAAATTTGAAAACAGAAAAAAGCTTGCCATCAAGGGGTCAAATTGGTGGTGCAGGTTCTGATGATTCTGTCCATGAGTTACTACCTGGGACTAAACATCATAGCCAGGTTCAGAAAATTATGCCTGATTCTGCTGGCATTGCTTCTGATGAAAAGAAAGAAAGAAGTTTTCTTAGACCGAAAGGTGATACAAATAATGTTGTGATAAAACAAGTAGAGAGGAAACGTAGAGCTGTTTGCCTTTTTGATGATGACGACGACGACAAACCTAAAACTCCTGTTCATGGAGGAGCTGCAAAAAATATGAAATCGTCTTCTGTTTCAGAGGTCAAGAAGAGAAACATTGTACACTCAGAGAAGTCTGATGTTGTTCAGCTGGCTCAAAGAAATTCCAGTGAACTTGAGGACACCCATTTGAAAGAGCCGTCTTCACAATTACATGATGACCGTTTGTCAATTCAGCAGCCTCTAAAAGAGAAAGATGACGAAGTAATTCCTGTGCATGTCCCTTACAGTCCTGAAAAATTAGATTTGAAGCAGTTTCCCTCCAATGTGACAAAATTAAGCTCTGTCTCTCCACTAAAATCACCACAGTTGGTACCTGCAACTAAGTCAAATGCTGAGCGGAATAAAGTATCCAAAGTGTCGCTTAAAGTTTCCAGTAATGCTACTCAAAAGAGGGCAGAGCACGGGTCTTCAAAGTCTTCACATAACCTTAGCTCTTCTCAGAATCAAGTTGTGACTCATAAAAAGAAACCTGCAATGTCTGCAGAAATTTTTAAAACTACTTCGGAGACATTGCCTCAGGCAGTTGAAGTTCCTGCTACAACAGTTTGTTCTAAGGATCCTGATGCTCTACATGTTGATAGGTACATATGCTTTTGGTTTTTTCTTGTTTCTTTTGGATTTATTTACTGATCCTTCTCCCTTTTTATTTTCTTCATTGTATTACAGATTGGAGGTGGGCACAGAAGAGAAAAATAGTATATATACTGTTTCTGGGACTCCTGAATCTGCTAAAACTATGAAGCATCTTATTGCGGCTGCCCTGGCAAAAAGGAAACAAGCTCATTCACAATGTCTTCCTTCTGGCTTTCCCAATGTTCAGGAGGGGACTCCTAGCCCCTCCACAGTTCAGCCATTTCTGCCTGTCTCGAGCAATTTTGTGCCAGCAGATATACAGGGAGTTTATGAACACACAACATTGGCTTCTCCACCAACTAAAGAGCTTCACTCTGCTTCTCATAATCAACTTGATGCTGATGACATTGAGGAGAGGAGAGTTGGTTCAGTGCAAAGGGGTCTAGGAGGCTCGCTGAGTGGTGGTACTGAGGCTGCTGTTGCTCGTGAAGCTTTTGAAGGAATGATTGAAACATTGTCAAGGACCAAGGAAAGTATTGGCCGTGCAACTCGTCTTGCCATTGACTGTGCCAAGTATGGCATTGCGAACGAGGTCTGCTCCATCATATTATTTCTAGTTTTAAAGTTATGAATCAGACAATGACTTTCCCCCTAATTATTTTCCTATCTGTATGAGAGGATGGAATTGCTATAGAAAAGAATTTAACGGCTATTATAGCATACAAAAATGTGTCTTAATATTTAGTTGGAAGTGTGAAGGTTGGGATCCCTTAAATGAGCATTGTCAGTTTAATTTGATGAGAAAGCTCGATATGTGGATAAGTTCATGAAGCTAAGCCTCAAGTTTATTGATAATAAAGGTCTTGGAACATTATTTTGTATATTATTAATATGTTCAAAATTTTAGTTTAATTACTTCTACTATCAGTTTACTTTAATGCTTTGTGTGTTAATTTCTTGCATATATGATTGTGATAAATAACTTGTCATATAGAAAATCTTGGTAGTTTGAACATCAAGGATCCATGGAAGATAAGGGATGAATCTTTTTTGTTTAATTTATATTTGTTAGTGACCATTTATTGGAATGTGAATAATAAAATTTCTAAATGTTATACTTTTGCTACTGATTTTGGCTGTTCTGTTATTTTGATGGTTAATATACCTATAGTAGACTTATTCCCTAGTCCTTTTTGTTTAGGTTGTTGAACTTCTCATCCGAAAGTTGGAAACTGAAACTAGTTTTCATCGCAAAGTAGATTTGTTTTTTCTTGTTGATTCCATCACCCAGTGCTCACATAATCAAAAAGGTGGGTGAAGATATTAGAGAATCCTTTACTATTATCATTTATTATCGCTGTTTTTGCTTTCCCCTCTCTTCCCTGGAAAAATTTGTTATTACTTTAGGTAGTGTTCTCTTAGTGGCATTGATAAAGTGTAGAGGACATTTTTAGGCATTGCTGGAGCCTCCTACATCCCTACTGTTCAGGCAGCGTTGCCACGTCTTCTTGGTGCTGCTGCTCCCCCTGGAGCTAGTGCCCGTGAAAATCGTCGTCAGTGTCTCAAGGTCAGCCCTCTCTCTCTCTCTGTCTCTCTCCGAGTTAATATTTAATATTACAACAAAAGAAATTGCATTGAGAGGAAAGCAGCAGAGTAGAACTAGGGGGAGGATAAGACAGCATCCAATTAGTTAAACAACCCATGGAGATAGTGGATCTCCTTTCATTCATGACTCAACAAGATATCTTGGTTGACTATTCACTGGAAACAAGAGGCAATAAGAATTCGACCTTGCTGTCTAACATGATTGTGACTAGTAATTCTGATCCATCAGGCACTTTATCTAAGATACTCTTAATCAAAAGCTTTCTGAAAATCCACAATCTTTGTTTAGTGAAATGGGGTTTGTTTAAGTAACTGGATGATGATGCTTTACTTTTCGTAAGGAAATATATGTTAGGTGGATATCAGATTTGTTTCATTGTTTGGTTTTCTATTTTGGGTGGATTGCAGGTTTTGAGGCTGTGGCTTGAGAGGAAAATTTTTCCTGAATCAGTTCTTCGCCGTTACATGGATGATATTGGAGTTTCAAATGATGATATGACAGTTAGCTTTTCTCTCAGACGTCCATCTCGAGCAGAGCGATCTGTGGATGACCCAATTAGAGAAATGGAAGGCATGCTTGTTGATGAGTATGGAAGGTGTGATATTCTGTCAATTTTTTTGACTGCTACCTGTATTAAATTTTTGTTGGTCATATTTGTACAGATAGTATATTTATCCTTTTATAATTACTGAATCCGGAATGTGCTTGACGGAAGGGTGCAGTCATAAACAAGATAGTATGTAATGAAAGTTAGAAAATTGAAAAATACACAAAATGCAAAAAAGAAATGCATCAATTGTTTTGGTTTAAGTAATGTTAATGCAATTATATTGTTTGAGGAGAGTTTAGCGAATTTAAATCCTGGTTAAGAAATTTCCAAGTTAATATTTAAGTTTAGATAAAGTTAAACTTATTTCAAATCATATTTAGTTAAAAATTGGTTTTATACTTGCTTTTGTGTGTTGTATAATTTTTTTGGGTGAATCTTGTTTGAAATTTAAATAAAATAATGTGAAAGATACTTCAAAACTATTGATTAAGTAAAATTGTTGTATAGTATGATATTATCTTTATAACTAGTTTGCCTTTAAACACTGATCATATAAGAACTAAGCAAGCATGCAAGGTTCTAAATCCATGCCATGGAAAAGCTATGTATCTTTGAAAACTTAAATTATGTAGTGGTGAAAGTTTTTGCATATTCTAGAGTTAACAAGGTTCTGGTAAACACTCAACCTATTGATTTATGTTGACCTATTATACGCTCATGTTACACATGAACAATATCCATGTTAAAATTGTTAGCAAAATACTAAGATATGAATAGGAGAAAATAATCTATAGAATTCACACATGTTCTGATGTTCATGATGCCACAATACATAAAATTTTTCATATTGGCCTTGCTATTATTCAATGTGAGATGAATCTTGTAAGCTGGATCTGGGATTGGAATCATATAATATAGAAATACTAACTAAATCTAGTTTTTTGTTTTTTTTTGGCTTAATTGCACTTTTTACCCCCAACTTTTTTTTTTGGTGAATTTGACCCCTAACCTTTTACTTTTTTGGCAAATTTTACCCCCAATTTTTAAGCTTATTAATGGATAAATGATGGAAGGTAAAATTTGCAAGTTTCTTAAAAAGTTGGGGTTAAAATGTGCCAAATTCATTTGTTAGGAGTAAACTTCACCAAAAATTAAAAAGTCGGGGTAAAAAATGCAATTAAGTCTTTTTTTTTAAAAAAATAAAATTGGTGATGGCTTTCATTTGTGAATTTTAGTTTGCTAGATTCGATTAACTAGATAAAGCTTTACTGTTTATTTGTTTTCTGTTTTCTTGCCATTCTATTTGCTTTAAAAAGTAATTTCTATTTCTGATTCATGTTATATTCCTGGATATTGTGTTCCAGTAATGCTACGTTTCAGCTGCCTGGGTTTTTATCTTCACATGCATTTGAAGAAGATGAAGATGAATATGAAGATGCTATACCAATCAATTTGTGTAAGGAGACATGTGATGCGTCGCCAGCAGATCCCCCACATACCCTTGGAGAATCAGAAACTTCTACTGTTACCCCAAATGACAAGCGCCATTGTATCTTAAAGGATGTGGATGGCGAGCTGGAAATGGAAGATGTTTCAGGTTATCCAAAGGATGAAAGGCCCATATTTTTTAACAGTTCTGATGAAATTGATTTGCAACATCAGGACTCAGATAGGAATTTAGATCCAACTTCAAACATTTCAGAAGAGACGTCAGTTACTCCAGAGGGTTCTCCTCCTATGCCACTCGATTCACCTCCTCCACCCCCACCTTTGCCTTCGTCACCTCCGCCACCTCCTCCTCCATTATCTCCATCTCCTCCCCCACCTCCCCCACGCCCAATGTTGCAACCCCCACCTCCTCCTTTACCACCCTCAGCCCCTCCAGTGTCATTGGTTCCTCAATCGTCAGGACCAGCTCGGCCACTTCTCTCCCAGTCATTAATGCCATCTCAGTCATCACATCAGTCTTCCCCACAGTTGGGTTATCAGCAGAGTGTACCTCATGACTTTAGTGGCACTACTAATGTAAGACTGTTTTTCTTTTGATATCACTTGTTTGTCAGGATTTGTTTGAATTGCTGATTTTGACAAATGCAGTCATCTGTGCAGGGTAACCAAATAGTTCCAATGACTGGGAATTCTTTTCCTGGAGGTCACAATAATGCAGTTGTCAAGAATGAAGTATTTCCACAGCCCTCTGCTTATGCTCCAACAGCTGGCTGCAGCTCCCAGGAACCTTCTGGTTTTAACCCTTCAAGGCAATTAGAATACGGACAGAATGATATGTACCTAAATGCTCAAGTTCCTCAACCTAACCATCAATTTCAGCAGGGTAATCCCCCATTTGCTCAGAGGCATGCACATGCTGCCCCACCCCAAAATCCACCAAATCCATACTCATATTCAAATCCTACAGTTCAGCAGCATCTTCCACATTCATTCCATCCTCCCTTCCCTTTACCATCCCTTCCAGATGGCCGGAGACAATTTGTTGCTGATGAGCAATGGAGAATGTCATCGAGTGAATTTAAAACAAACAGTCAACATGGTGTATGGAGAGGGAGAAGTCCTTCATGTCCTGGTCCACCCTATGGGCAAGAAGGTATGTGAATCTATTTGTCTCCATTCCAAATGTTTATTTTATTAAATTAAAATATGGCTTCCTTTAGGCTTTTTCTTATGTTTATATCATTCCTGAGGTTAGTTCACAGCTTCTTATAGAGGTTCTAATCCTTCTATTTTCTTTTCAATTATACATTTTGTAATTTTTTCATTGTTGATACAGGTGAAAGCTTTGTAGTTTAACTATTTTGTGTTTTATTTTGTTTGTTAGAACAAACTAAATATTGTATCTAAACATTGTTTTGATTATGGCGATGAAGGTCATTTTCGGCCATCACTTGAAAGGCCGCCAGTAAGCACTGTAGGTTTTCAGCGACCAATTTCAGGCAATCTACCTGTTGCTCCAATATCAGGTGATTTTTGCTAGTCTTTCCACTGCGATATACATGTGTCTGTATGTAAGGGGCATAATTTAGTGAGAGTTGAGAAACATCAATCTTTGTCATACAATCATGCATGGATGATTAAGATTATTTTTTTCAATCTAATCTGAACCATCTATTTTAATTCTATTGTTGAAATTCTTTTCTTCAATGCTCTTATTCCCTTGATACATGTGTGTGTGTGCGCGCATGCGTGTGTGTGCTTTACCCTGTTTGCACATCTACTTGTTAAGAAACTAAATTTAAAATTCATTTTTGCCCCTTTCAGGACATGTACCTCAGATGATGCCCTGTAGGCCAGACATTCCTGCTGTTAATAGTTGGAGACCCACTTGAAGTTGATTGGAGTCTTCTTATTAGTAGTAGGTAAACTTCTTTGTGTTTGGGAGGATTGCTTCCTGCAATAATGGCTGAACCAAAAGTTACAATAGGTGTTCAATGATTTTTGGTTTTTGTGTCATTCACAAGAGTGCAGACACCCCAATACTAAATAAAGAAATTGTTAAATAAAAATGTAAACACAGACAATTTATGTTGGGAAAATAAAAAATGCAATGTTTTCTTTAATTTGTACTTGGGAGAAGTAGAATTATTTATTGTTGAATGAAGTTCTGTGCCTCTGAAGCCTCACCTGAATTTGTAGTGGTAGGAAGTTTTGGCTGTGCATTAAAAAATTGGCCAACTGCTGAATAGATATTTTGGGTTTATCATCGTTGCAAAATTCTTCCAAGTGTTTGTGTATTTGAACAGCTTTGATATTTTTGTATCTATGACCGGAGGAGAATGAAAACTTTTTATTTAGCTTATTCTTCTTGTTATTTCTTTTATTTTTCTCTCTTTCTAGTAAACTTTAACAAAAAGAGCAAATGACTGCTAGATATAGTACTTGACAACATGGCATGATTGAAATATCAGGGATAAAGCCCTGTGAATATTTTTTCTTCTTCTGAAAAGTAAATCATGGACTTCTTCCATAGTCAGATGTGTTAAATAATTTTGAATTCATAACGGAAAGTTTCCCCTTCATCTGCAAAATTGGTGGATAAGAACATTGGTGATCGAGCTCATTTTTTGATAAGAAAGAAATGTATTTGATGTTCCTTTCTTTCTTAATATTGATTTGTTTTTACTGCTTGCTATCTTTCAGTGGTGTTGCTGGTGGATCAACATGCAAGGTTAAATTGTGCCCCAAAGTTAGATTCGCTCGTGTAGTACATACGACTTACCCATGAAGAAAATTTTGAAAACTTGTGGAGGCTTTTGACAGGAATGTGTATATTGTAATTTTTCCTGACAATGTATCCCAGGAACATTTGCTTCCAAGTTTAGGCCCATGTTTTTGACTTGGTTAGTTTATCTGTTTCCCATCCCTTGTAATTATTACATAATATCTATATAGAAATCTGTTTCAAGGACTCAATTTTAACTAAAATAAATGAATGTTAATTTTCTTTCTTTTAGGCTTTTTTTTTGTTTTTACATTTTATTTTCCCATAGTTTATTGCATTTTCTTAATAAATAATAGCATATTTCATGACTCAAATACCTATAAGTTATTACCTTTCTATATATGTGGTAGTCAGTTCTGGAGCTCTATGCTTATTAATTATTTTAGCCATGCTTATCAAAAAATGGGAAAAAAGGTAATTTATGGTGTGATGTTAAAGTTGTTTTACTTAATGTTACCTGACAAAGTTTGGTGTGAAATGGTCTTTTTATGAGTTTTTTAAAATTCCCTTCATTTATTTTTTAAATCTATTAATAGTTGTTTTTGGGGGCGAGGATTGTTAAATTTCTTGAGTAGACCATTCAAAAATTTAGAACAGCACCTCATTGGGTCAAATCTTTTGTCTATTAAGTTATACATGTAGTTAATAGCACTGACATGTTGCAGTTTCATAGAATTACAGTTGAGGTATTTCCCCTGATGAGTTTTTGTGTGCAAGGGGTAGTTTGGGAATGGTCTAATTTTCTTTTGCATTGTTGTGCAAAACTTTTAGGAGTGTTTTTACCCTTTACCTTATGGAATAAAGCTTTTTTTATGGTGTCTAGTTTTCAATTCAATGTTGAGTTTCTCTCTGGTATATATGGGGTTGCACATTTTTTGAAGTTGTGACTCTTTGTTCAATGATTTTTTAGTATTTGTGTTTCAGGATATCTTATGTTCTTGATCTTTTTTCCTTCCTCCTTGACATTTTTTCCCCGTTTTCTTAAAAAGAAAGCATGTATTACAAAAATGCTGGTAAGGGACATTAGTTTTGGACATGATGTTTTATTGGAATTTTGGATTTGGGAGAAACATAATTGTGAAATTCAGTTGCATGGTTGCTGAAACGTACCCATTCCGGGATTTTAAGTGGCCTAAGCTAGGCTTACTTGATAATAAACGTTCATAAAAAATTCATGCAGCTAAAACTGTACATGAATTAGAATGGATATGAATGATATACTGAATAAAAAAAGTGCATCATCTGAAACAATTCTGCAGAGTTCTCAATTGTGAGCAGTGTTGCTTTTGAGTTTCAATCCTTTTGCCTGATTGTATAATG
Source organism: Glycine max (assembly GCF_000004515.6). Classification (NCBI taxonomy): domain Eukaryota; kingdom Viridiplantae; phylum Streptophyta; class Magnoliopsida; order Fabales; family Fabaceae; genus Glycine; species Glycine max. The sequence continues at coordinate 7,611,516 of NC_038247.2, forward strand.
AGTAGATGGATTAGCAGGCTTTTGAATATCATGTACTTTTTAAATGCTGCTTCTATGATTAAATGACAAAAAATAAGTGATGTTCATTGCATTTCCAATTGAAGAATTATTTTTTTTTAAATTGTGTTTGAGAAAATAAAAACACAAGTAGCTTCTAACCCTTGTTTTCTCCCCTTTTGATTGCAATTTTGGGGCACAATGGATTAGTGTGTAAGAATTTGAAGTTTGGTAATGAATTACCCCCCACCTGTTCTTGACGTAAAATTAAGCTGCACTGTTTTTCTTCATACCGTGCTTTTCAGTATACCTTATTTCAATGTTGATGGCTTGTGTAGTTTTTATTTAATCCACTTTATGGGCCCAAGTGCGTATGGTGATTTGCTGTTTGTTAAGTGATAACCTTTCAATATTGTTTAAGAGGAATTCTGAATATCTTGGCGATTTCAGGTTTTGGCAAAGCCAAAGAAGATGATGATCATTTTCTCATGTTTTGAATGTGATAACTGAACACAAGATTACAGTCCAACATACAAAGACTGCTGATTTATTGAGGTAATATTGTAGCGGAATTTCAGAACAGATAATTCTTTAGTTATGTTTTCTTCAATTATTGGGCATCTATAGTTCTAAACACAGTTCTAATGGATATTAATTCTTTATGACTAGTTTATCATTTATTGTACATTACAATGTCTAGGTTTTGTTCCTTTCTGGTGTAATGCATGCATCTCTCCATGCAATTTGAATTCATAGTTTTTTCTGAATTCTTACAAAAGAAAGTTGAAATGGTAAAGTTTTGTCATTAGGTGCTTAAATCTTCTCTAATATATGGCTTCAGTTTCAGTCTACCTATTTTGCCATATGATTATATATTTATGGATGATTATATTTACAACGACTTGCCATGAAAGCTAAGGCATAATCTGTCGTCATAGGTATCTTGTCGTGTGTTTTACATCCTTGCTCATTGTGATGTTGAAGTGTCTGCCTTTCCAACTCAAGGTTGGAGGGGTGGCTCAATATGTTTTGAGAATAGAGTTCTTCAACTTCACTCAGGAATGCTTGAGGATTGGAAAGTAACAATTGTTTATGAAATGATTTGATTCTGATTGAGTGAAACCTAGGGATAAGTAGTCTGAGACAGATAACACAGATGACAATCTTAGATGATAAAGATAGTCACTAAATTCCTGAAACCTGTGTTGTGGGAAGCTTATTTCTGAGGCTTTTGCTTTTCAAGATGTCTTAAATTTGAAGCATCTCATCGATCAATTTTTTCTAGTTCACGACATTGACTTCAATTGTCCATTCACTACTGAGCTCAATTGATTGATTCTGTGGCTCACACTAAAACTGCCTCTGATTTGTTCTCTCTGATTGTTAAGCTGCGACTAGTTGTATCGTTTAAATTGCTATCCTATGAGATTGTAACCAATCGGCAGAATTTACTAAAACATACTTAAATTCTGACACTCAAAGATGCTATACTTGATGCATGACATACTGACATTGGACTGGATTTGTGTTTCTTTCATGGTTTTAAATGAACTGAAAGAAACTCTTGTGAAGCAATTCTGCATTGTATAAGCTAGCATTGCTGTTGTCTAAATTGAACACTATTTTGAAACTCGGCATTTTGTTTTTGGATGTTCGCAAGTGTATTTGTTTTTACATGTTTTAGGCTGCTCGGGTTGTTGCCATGACAAATCTTAATATCGGATTGTTACTCTAAACCATATTCTTTATGGTTGTATTTCTCGTTTTGCTGTCATGGATGTAAAAGTAGGGTAATATTTTGATGTCCATGAGACTACAAGTCACTCTTTAATTGTTCTTCTATTCCTCAATATCATCCATTAGCTTCGTTAGCCAGTTCATTTATTTTACTTGGTTGGAATCGATTCTGATTATCACATTTATAATAATATTAAATCCGTACAGCAATATTGCGAGTTATCGGTGTAATTTATATCATTAAAACAGTAGATGGTTTAATACTTATTTCATTTCTTATTTTAGGGATGTAGATTCGAAATTCGCATGTAAGTTTTCGATTAAGGCTCACCCGTAGTCATTATTTTGAAAGTCTTTACAGAAAATGCATGTCCAATGGGATGGTCTGAAATTCTTGCCACGGGAAAGAGGACCAATGAATGAATTATGGAATAACAGCTATCATGTTTAGACTCTTAACATTGTTGAGAGGGTGTAATATTTAGGTAGGTTTTATTTGTAGCTGCAAAATCTTCAAAGATGAAGCAAACCAAATTTGTGGAACAAAACGTGTATTTGGGAGCTAGGACTCCTTAACTAGGAGAGGTGGACCTTCCGCCAAAAAATGTACGGTAAAAATCATTTACGCTTAAATTAATTTCTAATTAGTTTGCACACAAGGGTGCTGCAAGGATTTAATTTTTTTTATATTTTTTCACTTTTATTTTTTATATATTTATTCATTTTTTGTTATTTTTTTAAGTAAATCATTTTATTATTTTTCTGTTATTTTATACTTTTTAACTGTTTCAACTGTTTTTATAAAATATTTATAAGTTAATAAGTTAATTTTTTAGCTTCCGGTTAAGTAATTTTACCAAACATAGCCTTTATCACCATCTTTTGGGATTATATTGCTGTTGTAAAAGGAAGAAGTTAGAAACACAAATGAAAAAGAAAAAAAAATTAATAGATGCGGCAGCTTAGATTTTAGCCTATTACAATGAAAAACTCTTGCGGCGCATCTTCAGCAATGATTTGGTCATTTGATTGTAAGGCTATTGCAACCATGTAAAGTTCAGCGAATCGGGTAGAAAATTTCCTGTAGTCATCTGCTTAGGTATTTCTAAGACAACAACATTTTTTGGCCATGTTTGCTGCCAAATATATATATAAACAATTTTTGGGGTTACAATCGAGTCCCCGCTTAAAGAATAGTAATGTAATATATAACATTTTTCACCTCAGAAAAATCTATTGCAAAAGGGATCAAAATTGGTCTGATAACTAAGTAACTACAAATACTTACTGATCATGTGTAGTTGTAATCCTTTCTTCGACCCGTTATTGGGTTGGGCTGAAAATGGTCTTTAAATCTGGTTTCAAACTACAACTTGAGGTTTGCTGAATGGATGATTTTGATGCTGTAAACATGACACCATGCTAGTTGGCATGGCACTGCGCTTAAACCACGTGATTCGAATAAGCTGTCAGTGCAATTCGGCTACCAGATTTCTGCCTCTGAGCTAGTCCCTTTGCTGATCTTGCTGAAAATGAAAAGCTACCATTACTGTTATTACAATCCTGCTTCAAGAGCAACTCTGGAATACGCTGAAGGTTAGCTTCAGATTTATAACTCCTCCGGATAAGTGTACCACTCCTATCAGAATCACTTCTTCTGGCTTTTACAACTTCCATAATGTCATCCAAAGTTTCGTTCGCCAAACTATGAGATTTTTTGTGATGACTATGATGTTGAGGGGACATTGGTGATTTCTTGTAGAATGAACCATTTTCTGAACATTTTGAAGCCCTTTTTTCGTACTCCACCATGCTAAAGATTTCAGATACAGATTTCTTCATTGTCGGTTTAGTTCCGTAGTGACTTCGTAAACAGCTCATGACCGGGGAGAGCTTCTGCTCGGAGGACTTCCTTCTCAGGGACTTTGCATTATCAGCAGCTGGACTGTTGTCTGTGTTATCATCATATCTGAAGGGACAACGTTCAATAAAATGAATTCAGTATATTGAATTTAGTAGAGACAAAGCACAATGAAGCTAATACACAAATTTTTGCGCCTGCTTTATTTATGTTCATAATAAAGGAAATGGTACTGAAGTTTCATAGTACGTGGTTATAACCTACCTGTAAGCATTTTACATACATCAACCTTTCTTGTTAAAGAAGATAAAAGTGTTACAGCATGAATCATGATCTAACATGTGAATCAGGATATATATATATATATATATATATAACTTTTTCAATGTGTCTCCTTGGCATACAAGATATAACTTCCAAATCAATCAATGCTAATTAAAAATGTTAAGATTAAATATAAGGTGAGTTAAATGGTTAAGGAAGAATAAAAGAGGCGAAAGGTCGTGGCTAGATTTGATCTTCTCTGCTAACAAAATTAATATTTGCTGATAAAAATTTAAATGGTGAATTGAATAAACATACATACCCTGTAATAATGGGCGGAGGGTGCTTTCCATTTAGTGGAATGCCAATAGACTTAAGAGCAAACATCTGGCTGTCAGTAACTAGTCCATTCATCTTTTTTATGTCCGCAACCTACAATTTTCGAAAGAGAAAGAAATATACCAAGTGGTAAAATTATTGGATGCAGAATTTGTTCATATGTCACAAAGTGAAAAGAAAGAGAAAAAAAAAGTACCTCAACACCATACTTGATTGCTATGCCAGCTAGCGTGTCCAATTTGGAAATTGGATGCTGAATGTAGCCTAGCGTTGGAGGGGATGATGCAGAAGATGACATCATCATTTGGCTATGATTATAATCATACATAGAGCGTGTTTGGATCTGCATTGTGTTTCCGTATAAATTCACGTCCAATGTTAATTTTTAAGCTCTTTCCACTGACATTTCCATCAAATAATATCTCCTAAAACTGGAATCAACAATGCTTCAAAAAGGAATCAAATCATGTTGATGGAGAAAGGAGAAATGATGCATGCAGTTAATCTGATCTATATTTTCTGTGTTCTTTTAGTGAGAAAAAAAGAAACCAAGATTTCTTTCAAAATTAGTCAAAAGCCTTAACTAAGCTTATTTTTTTTTATAAATTTACAACATAACTATAAATAAATTATTAATTATTAGAACTGTAAGTCAGATTGCAATCAAAACATTTAAAAATAGACATTTTTCCAAATGCATTTTTGGCATTACTATATGAAAAAGAGGTTTTGGTGGATTATGTAGTATGTATAGCTGCTGATATTCATCCCTACCAATAAAAAAACAACCTCCTCTATTTAAGGCCTTTCAAACTTTTTAGGTCACGTTGCTAAATCAAAGATAGAAAAAATGGTAGTCAAAATGTACCTACAGCATGCCATTCCTCTAAATTTATGGGTTTTATTTAACAAAAGCAAATGAATTGTATACCACTGAAATGCTTGGTATAAATGCACTTTCAGTTCTGCAGTGCTATGGATCTATTCTACTACACTACCATGTTTTTTTTTTTTGTGAAAAGAACTACACAACCATGTGAGTTATAGTATTCACGAGGATTGTAGTTTAATAGCACCGCAATTAATTAACTACTCATTTGATTTTAAAATTTGGAAAGAATTGAGAATTTCTGTGTTTTAATTTATTTTGAAAGGAAAAAGAACGCAATTAAACGAACCTTCTAAATCCCTTCTTATTACATGATTAACTTCTAGTTTCCCTATCCCGATCCCTTGAGTGATAAACCCTTGTTTCTACTTTCTAGTCGTCATGAATCCTGTGGTAAACCAAAAATAGGAATAAGTTCAAGAAATCTCCAAAGATACATACAACTCGATTATCCAATTACGGTTTAGATTAATTATCCATTTCCTAACTAGGTTGATTAAAAAAACATTAAGCACATATTCAACAGCTTAATTAATATAAAAAGATTCAGAAAAGGGGATAAAAAAATTTAAGAAAAGGAAAAAAAAAATGTACATGAGAACAGGCAATTGGTGGTGTTTGTTTAATTTTTTTAATCTATGGTGGATAAATTACGATGTTAAATTGATACAACACACACCATCACAATAGCTACTTATTCCTTTATTATTATTATTATTATTATTTGATTAGCCTTGTTGCTAGAGGACTTTACATATGCCTTAATTATTGTCTCCGTGCTAATTCGTCTAATATGAAAAGTTTACCATTGGAATTAGGATAAGCATAAAATTCTTTTTCATAAGCAGTATTGAACAAATTAGATATTGACCCAATCGTCACGCAGGTTAAAAAATATTTGTTATAATTTAAAAAAAATAGAATTAAATAAATAAGATATTTATATATATTTTGATTTAAAAGTAAAGTAGAAAATGGGTAATCAAAATGAACAACATTTGATTGCTCTAGATCTATGTATTTTAACAAAAACAAATGACTTGCATACCCCAACACTGGAATGCTTGATATGAAAAATTTCCAGTGGCACCTAACAGTTCTGCAGTGTTATGGATACTACAAAACTTGAATACTACACTACGTGAAAACACTGACTAATCAAGTTCTTGATCTTAGTCTTCACTATCCTCTGGATGCTCTCCATCTTGATCTTCTTCATCTTCTTCACCCTGCATCTCATCATCACTTTTTCCTTTGCCACCAGCTTTTCCTAATAGGGAAGAGTAAGATAAGTAGCTAGTAGAGAGAGGAAAGAGTTGTGAGAGAAGTATGTGCAAAGAACAAAAGTTCATTGACAAAAGATGTAGGCAATTGGAGAATTTAAAATCAGAGGAAAATGACCAAGGGGACTAAGCAATGATCAAGGGAGAAGAAGAAAAGAAAGAAAATAAATGAACTTATGACTTATGAGAGTTGTTGAGGAAGCAAAGACTTCTACAGGATATATGCAATAGAAATCAGAAGGATCACCAATCTTTACTCTACCAGAAAGCTAGCAAGAGCAACAACTTTAATGACAATGTTCCTTATCAGCATCAAGGAAATATGTGTAGTTTTCTGGATTTGGTACTTGTGATTCATGATATGAAATATATAATGCATACCTCAAAATAATCATGTGTAACAAGAAAAAAAAAATTCTTGGAGGAAGTTTATATTATATTGTAGTATTGTACATGAAAGTAGTTGATTGCCATTGGTCCATCTCTAATTGTTTATTCAAGAATAGCTCAAATGAACATCTATTCACAAAAAAAAATAAATCTAATTGTGGCTTTCATAGATTTTTCAACAAAAATAAGTAAATTTAATCGAGGCCAATGTGTAGGATAATGTACCATATTCACTGAAGAGAACTTCACCCGAACACAGTCCCTTCTCAATTCTAACTAGTTGAAGAGTCATTCTGGGTCCAACCTCATGCAGTTTGACAGCACTTTTTGTAGAAGCACGATTAACTCTACCAATGTCACTGGACAAAGTAACTGTTGCTGCTTCTTCATCAGCTTCACTTTCTGATCCATAGCCAGCCCTTACAAATCACACATGAAACAATAAGGAGAAGGGAGGAAAACAGTGTGATCAATTATTTTGTATAGATAACACAATTTTAGTTCATTTTTGAACTACTTTGTTCTTTATCTGATAGCTGCTTCTCACATATAAGTAAAATACAAGAGTTCAGGAAATATGTCACTATCGGAAAAAAACTTCAAAAACCATTTTGGCAAATTTATATAGACAACAGTTTCAAAGGTTAATCTTGGGTTCTATACTGAGTGGTTGAGAAAAGAAAAGAAAAGAATATTAAAAAAATTCTTGTCATTGCTTATTATTTATGCCTCCCAACATAAATATTTAGCAACTGGCAAAGAGAAAGTTATTCAGATCCTAAACTCATAAGCAAATGTACCTTCCTTTCCAGGGAAACCTAATATTTGAACCTTCCAATTAAAATATAATATTTGTACACTCACAGGAACAAAGAGTTACATCGAAAAACAAAACGAAGAACTAAGAGCAAGTTGAATAGGTTTCTGTTTGTTATATATCTAAATACTCTAAAATATCATATCTGCCTATTTAAATAAGGATAATATGGGTGCCATGCAAAGGTCAAATGGATCATACCAGCTCTCTCAGTTCGTCATTCAAAAAGGAAAAGAAAAATGAAAACTTGAATGAATAAGCAAGTATCTTACTTTGTGACAAAATTACTAACATCTAGAAGATTCCTTAGATCAGGAACCTGATGGCTCTGCACAAGTTTTCTTATTCTGCGTGAAACACCTACAGGTTGTAGTCTTATGGAATAATGGCGAAAATCAATGAGCTTAGTGTCTTTGTTGTAATTAAGCAACACAATTCTTTGGCATGTGGAGAGCTTAACCTGAAATAACAAGTTGTGACATTAGGAGATGAAGGACTTGGATGTCAAGTAAGTCATTGATGTGTATGTGTGCCTATAAACTCACAGTTTTGACATCAATTGTTGGAAAAATATTCTGAAACATGTTAGTTGTAAGCTGCAGTGGTGGATCTCCACTCACAAATCCAGAAAGCACAATCTGGCAAGAAAACATGGAGACATAAATGTTGGATAAATAACAAAAGTATACAACTACTAACATTTACTAAGTAAGCAATTACATATTTTAGTACCAAACCTCCAACTGGTTGCAAAAGTTGTATATTCCCCTATTTAAATACTACCAGTCTACCATTAGCAGTTAAGTCATACAAGAAATTGATAATAACATGAGAACGGACATCACAAAGTCATAAAACAAATTCATGTTCAGTGCAATATCCATTAGCAGCAAACAAACTAAGAGGTCTTGACCATCTCATCAGTCCTTAACTTGATAAGGATTAAAGGTAAAAACAAAATAAACAATCCTTTTCTCACATTCTGTTCGCATACTCTAATCTAGTGATAATAACAGGGTGAATGGCATTTGAAGAGCAAATAATATCATGAAAAGTTATCAGTTGTGCGGTTCCATTTAATTTGTCTAAAGTTTAAGATGCTGCAATGCTTCAGTTGCATTATGCGAGTACAAGGAAATACTTTACCAGAGCAGAACTTTTAAACAGATCCTTAGGGCATCGAGGATGCAATTGAGATCGAGCAATGTCAGCGGCCAATGAGTATTCATGTATCTTAAACGTAAGAGTAGGCCCTTGAGGGGTTGTTGCAACCCTCAAGTAAGGTGAAGTAGCGGTTTTTGACAATATGAAGAAATGTGTGACACCCATAGGTCCAGCAACATTCAGAAAGTCTCGCAGATTATTCCGTTTCTTTTCCTGCAAAAAAGAAGACATAATAGTATATAATCGATGTCAAGACACATAACCTTACTCCAGATGGATCTAAGGGCATTTTCTGGTACAAGGCCACAAATATTCTCTATATGAGACAATCCTGATCATGCTAAGCAGGTAAAAATACTATGAGCTACAAACTCAAAGTTCAAACTCAAGACTACTGATTAAGCTGGAATAACCCTATGTTAGCTCTACTGATTGATCAAGGCGCATCTGGCCACATGGACTTTTTTCTTTTCTTTTCTTTTCAACAAATTATTTTTTTATAGTTGCAGGCACATAACTTAGAAACAAATTAGCACTAAAACAATTTATATGATTCACTTTAAAAGTTCATTCAAAGATGAATAACAAAAGTAAAGAAGAAGGGAATATTTATACTAACCCTGAGGCTGAGAGCAGTGTACGGAAGCATCAACTTTCTGAGGTCCATCTGAAGCTGTTTGAGAGGAGCCGGCAACTTGCCTCGTGAAAAGACGAAACTTTTGGGGATTTTCTTTCCCGTAATAGGATCGACGCTGGGTTGCTCTTGCGGTTGCTTCGGTTTTTTTATGATAACGGGTCTTCTGAACCCTTGTTTCTTCTTCCTCTGTTTTCATTCACAGAGCGATAATTGAAATCAGACAACGCAGAGGAGAGAGAGAGAGAGAGGTGAGCTTACCATTGTTTGGGTTTGGGGGCGTGGAGGGTGTTTTCGCAGCCGCCGAAAGGGTTTTAGGTGCCGCTGAAAGAGCACTGGGCAAGGGCTTAGAGATAGAGGCTAGAGCTGAAAGAAGGAAAAATAGGATTGCATACTTATTTATGTCAATATATTATATAAAAGGTTATAAATTTGGTCCCTGATTATTTCGGATTTAGTAACCGTTACAAAGGTTGATCGCTATCACGTCAATGAAAACAACAGAGTTGACATCCAAAACATAACACGTGTCAATAAGAACATGACATATGGTAAAATTAGATGTCGTTAATTAATTTTTAAAAAAATAAATAAAATAAAATTCAATCAAAACATGAAAATAGAAAATGAAAAATTATTTAAAATACTTGTTTGAAGATATTATATTATATTTTTAGAATATTTAGAGGTTAGGACATTCCAAGAAATATTATGTCTAACACATAATAATATATTCTCATCTAATATTTTTTTAAAAAAAATAGTATAAAAGACAAATTTACTTTAAAAAAGATTGATATTATTTATTTGCTTAAACCTATAATAATTAATTTAAATAATTGATACATTAAAAGAGTAATCAAGGTAATTAATATATTTAATTTGGTAATTAATATCACAATTTAATAATTCAATTGTTCCTTTTTTAAAAATGTTAAATATACATTATAAATAATTTAAGGATAAAATAAATTAATTTTTATTTTATTTAGTTAATAAATTTAATTATATATAAGTTAAGTTACTCTAATATAATTTTAATGTAAATATAAAAATTTAATATTATTTATTTTTAAAATAAATACATATTTTAAAAACATTTGTTTAGTATAACAGTATGTTTCAAATTTAATTTATTTTTGTTTTAATTTTTTAATGAATAGTTATGAATATACTTACAAGCATACATACACATTCATAAACACTGTGATAAACTCTCGTGTGATAACTCTTATATTGAATAAGCGCTTTTGCAGTACAACACATGCAGCATAAAATTGAATTTTAATATAATAGTAACGTGGCAATTACAATTTTACATTGACATAATATAGCTCTCTTTACAATAGTGAAGTTTGTTTATATACTTCCTCACATTTTTTTAGCACAACAGCAAGGAGTCGATTTGATCCCATAGCTCTCTCCATAGTAATGAATGTTAAGCATGGATATGTAATCTGCTACAAAATTGCATTTGAGGCAACAGACCTACAAAATTACATATTTCAATCAGAAAATCAAACCATTCAGATCACCTTAAACCAATGATCTTAATTATATAAGAATCATGATCCTATGCTTGAGGTGCTTGGCAAACCTTGCATGCATGTTAACCCCAAAATTGATGTAGCCAAGGAGGATCAACAGAAAATCATATAATATAACTAACCTTCAGATAACAAGTTCCTGACTGTTGAAGCTACTATTTCTGTTTTACTTCATAATTTGTCTTGTTTAATCAATAGCCATTATTTTTCTTCCCTCATTTTTCTTTTCTTCTACAACTTCTATCTTATTCTCTTTTATTTTTATCTCCAGCTCATAAAGTAAACCAGAAAGACGGGGAAGTGCTCTGCTGGCATTTTCAGCTTCTCACACTCAATCCCGTGACAATTACAAAACTGTACAGACCATTAAACGATGCAGGTATAACTACAAGTGATATTCAAATATATAATGGTTATTTCATCCAGAATCAGGAGGAGAACACTATTTACCATGTTGCATTACAACTCTATCCAAGGTAGCGAAGCAAGACTCCATCATTCCCCAATACAAATCCCTTCTTCTCATCAATGAACCTGCATCAAGTAGACCATTTACAATTAGAAATTTTATAACCTTCAAAATAGCATTAATCAATTCTCATAACTCCTAGAAAATTTGTCATCTTGTTCTTTTTTTAAACAGCATAATACCTAACAGTTTATTTCAAGTCAACTAAATCCATGATAAAATTGAAAAAAAGGTATCATAAAGACAGATGGAAAATGTAAATATAAATACAAGACATATTAGCAACATGAGGAGCCTGGCCGGGAGCTCTTCCAAGTAATTTGTGCTTTTAAAGTATAGACAATAAATAACTATAATTATAAAAGTGAGGCTTAGTAATAGATAGACTGACTTCACTGAGTATAAATTTGCAGCAATGTTGTCAGCAGCTTTGTCACGGATCCATGACTTGCCACCATTAGTAGTTCTCAAAAGAATACCACTTCCTCCTGCTGCCCATGCCTCATCCTGTATGCATAATTTAGCAAACTATATATATAAAATAATGGCTTCCGCATTGTTCTCTGTTTTCAAAATTAATAAATATTGCAAAAACTGAAGAGGCAATCTTCCAATGTTCTTTTTTTTTCTTTTTTCTTTTGGAACCTGTGACTAGACTGTTACATTCAAGAATTGGTTACTTAATAAAGCAACTCTTTGAATGGAGGAACACTTTACCGTTGAACGATATCCAACATCAAGAATGCCAAAACCCCGGCTTTGAACAGGAACCTCCTCAAATTCTTCAGTTAACTGAAACAACAATAAATAATGTTCTTATCTGAAAAGAAATGAAGCAGAAATCTACAGCAGGCAAAAAGTGCAACAAAGCCAATTATTTTTTATCAAGATATTTTAATTCTCTACTTTCGAAATTTATCATGTTCAGTATAGTAACGACAGAAACAAAAATGGTTCAAGCACTTGTGCACTTTCTTAGAAAGGATTTTCGTTCTTATAATCCTCTTCAACTTCTCCCTACTTCAACCAGATGCAACTCAAACATTTTGGGCTAGTTGAATTGGGAACACAGATTAATATGATAAAATTAGCATATGCTTGGTTGAACTTATTTTCCGAAATTAATCCATTTTCGATCATGCACTCAGTGTGATGTGACAACACAAGGAAAGTGAATGCAAGAAAGATGTTTGATCAAAGACAGAACTTTCCTCATTAATAAATGAGACAAGGGATAGTAAGTAAAGCAGTCTGTGAATGTACAACTGACATAAAGATGGAAATGTCCCAGTGAAGAAGGGCGACAAAATTCAAAGCTAATTTAAGACTTAAAGAAAATAGTTAAAAGATTATCCAGAATGACGTTGGTAAGGAGTGAAATGGGAGACTGTTAGTCTCACATTCATACACTAGAATGACATTCTCATAATAACTTACCCCTGTGCCCTTGCTGAGATAAAGACCACCTCCACGAACAAGAAGCCACAGACCACCATCAGCTCTCCATCCCATGTTCTGGATTCTTCTGGCAACTGCTCTATTATGTGGCTGCCAGAATGGCTGAAAATAAAATAAAACAATTATTACCAAACACTATGCAAGAAGGCATATCAAAAGTAAATGCCATCACAGAGTAAATCCCTCACCTGACCAGGCTCCCAGGTTAAGTAGAAGTTGCCCCGACTTGAGACTGCAACATACCTTCCATCTGGAGAGCGATTGACAGTATTGAAAGTTCCAGTGTAGTAGCTTGCACCACTAATACCACTAGAAACTGTTCTGAAGAAGCAACAAAGATAGATAAATGCCTTGACCTTGCCGTATAAAACTGAAAATATTTAGCAATTTACATAATACTATGAAAGATGCAACAATGAATGAGTTTTTGAAGCATATAATCAAAGAAGTCAACCTTCTTCGTGAATAACATCATTGACACTCGCCCTATAGCAAAATTCTTCAAGCAAAGCTTGAACGCATTTCAATATTATTATCGTTTCACTTACTTATTTGAAAAAGATAGCATCTGCATTACTACACGAGTATCCATTGATATTTCTTCCATACATACATAGATAGATGCTGCATTATTGGAAACTCACCTGTTAAGAGTAGCTGAGACAGTTTCCTGCACAGCAGCCCTCCAGTTGTAACCTCTGTTTGCAGTAACATATATGGCACCTTCGTCGGTCACCATCTCCGCACTCTTCTCACCGGTTGCCTTTATGTACACCTGCAACACATTATTGATTTCAGTACAAATTTCACAATTGTAAGAGCAAATTAAGGAATAAGCAAAAAAAAACATTAACTATGGCTATGCATAACCAACCATATCCCCTGGAAGTTCAGCACTGAGAGGTATCCTCTCCCAACTGTCTCCGGCATCGGAAGTGTACAACAGAATCGCAGGTTTTCCGACAATCCACCCTTCCTTCCCTTTGAAGCTGATGGAATTGAAGCGATAGTTGAAATCTTCGTCTTCAGCAGAAGGAATCGAACGCGGAGCCCAAGTGTTTCCTCCATCTTTCGTCTCCAGAATGGTTTGCCTCGTCCCGAGAAGAAAACCTAAAATGCCAACAACGTTCATTCATTTAACTCAAAGTCAAACAAAGAGAAACACATCTGAGAAGAGATTAGGAATTTACGATACCGTGGTTGGGATCGTCGGGGACAAAAGCGATGTCGAGAAGCACGACGCCGGGGTCGATAGGGAGGTATACTCTCTCCCACTCCGAAAGCGCGTCTTCGGCACGCGCCGCTAACTGAGGGAGCGAGACCGAGAGTGCGGCGGTTTCGGCGATGAAGCGTCGCCTGCTTTTGGAGAAGTCGTCAGAAGAAGAAGAAGAGGCTTTGACAATGAGGCTTCGGTTTCGAGAGAAGGTTCGCGTGGAAGGTAGAGAAGGCCTGAACAATGTGGTTGAGTCGGTGAAGGTGAATTGCAGAGTGGCCATTGGAAGCCGCTTTGTTTGTTTGTTTTTCTCTCTCTGCCTTATCCTAACGGCTTCGCGGGTGATTTCAAGCCGTTTCACAGTTCACTTCATATTCAGTGAGTGGATCATATGCTTCCAAGTACCAACCTTTTCTGTTTTTCTTTTTATTTTTATATTTTATATATTTCTTGCATCCACTACTTCCACAACTCCACTAATGCCATTGACCACTTTTTTTTTTATTAACTAAGTTTTCAGGCATAATTTTTTAAATTTAATTTTTATTCTTTAAACAAAAATTTAATTGGTGGAGGTTTTTTAATTTTTTTTATTATAATTTTTAGTCTTTGAACAAAATTTTGACTAATCAAAGTTCTTAATCTTTTAAAAATTTTAGTTTTTAGTTTTTGAAAGAAAGTTTAAACTTATTATTTTATTTATTCAATAATATCTCAGGACTAAAAATTAAATTTTTCAAAAGTTTAAAAGACTAGAAATCTTAATGTAAAAAGTTGAAGAGTTTGATTAACCAAATTTTTATTTAGAAACTAAAAATTTTAATGGTAAAAAAATTAAAAGATCTTAACATGTCAAACTTTTATTTAGAAACTAAAAATTAAATTTTAAAAAAAATTAAGGATTAAAAATAGTTAACATTTTTTTCTTTTATAGATGAATAGTGCTAACAACACATTCTTTGTCACATCATTTTAAGCACACTCTTTTTTATTGGCAAAAATTTATTGAAAATGACAAGAAAGAGAAACATTAAATAGAATGTAAGAGCTACAAAATATTGTGATTTTTAATAAATTTCAATTAATAAAATAGAATGTGTTCAAAATAGTATGTTAAAGAGAGCATTCCTAACATTTCTCTTCATACATACATTCCTCTCCTTACTTGTTTTTTGTTTCAACCCAACTTTAATTAGATTAGACTGCATTAGGTTGTACCACTAAAAATTGTCATCTTTTTAACTCTTCAAAAATATCTCAAACTCAAAAAACAATAAGTAATATTTTAAAATTAGTATTTTTAAAATCTTATTTTGCAACTGTTCTTTGAAATGAGGATTAAAAAAATCAATCACAATGTCTTGCATAAGCATTGACATTTACTTGTAACAATACATGTGATATACTCACAATACTCATAAAAATATTGTATTAGTGTGATAAAGATAAACTATAAACTTGTGAGAGAAAAAGTTATGTATTGATAATGTAAAAAAATTTACACAGTCGTTCCATCATAATTCATCATGTATGATAAGTTTGTCCACTTTAAATAATTATCTTTAAGTAATTCATCATATATGATAAGTTTGTCAACTTTTTTACATCAGTGCATAGACATTAAATTCTAAACTTGTAACCAATATATTTAAGTAGCTCATTCACAATGATAAAAACATATACTCATAACTTGTTTAACAACTCAAAATATTAATAAAATATAATATTAGTAGTATGCAATTAGTATGTTGTTTACTTTAGGATTTTCTATATTATTATACAATTAATATTTTGTTATATGGTTATTATATATGCAAGTTGGGTTGGGTTTTGACCTAGTTCATAACTCAAAACTCATTATCCAACCCAATTTTTTTTTGACTCGCTAAAATAGAGGTAATCTAATCCAATAACTCAATCCAATCACACAAATGTGCGTTTGATTGGACAAATTCATGGTTTGGATGTGATTCACTTCAATCCTACTAATAATGAATACTAGGGAATGAATGGATACAAAGATCACTTAAGAAAAAAATAAAATAAAACAAAGTTAGAAGAGAAATGGAAAGATGAGACTCACATGGGTTACAAAAGTAGATGCAATTTTTTTTTTATAATTAGGAATCAAATTTAGGTTTCATGAATTTTATAATAATTCACACACACTACTCAATTATTAAAGTTAAATTTTTGTTGAAAAAATAAGCTAAATTTTCTAGATAAAATGAGATGTAATTGAAATACAATCGAGATTAGGATAGATTTATATTAATTTAAATAAGTTAGATATTTTAAAAGGGTTTAATTCAGTTGGTTGAACAAAATATGTAAGTTATTGTAAAAATTTTGGTATTGTTTTTTATTTCTACTAATAAAAAATATTACGTTGGATAGACTTAGTTTTGAATCTCCATATAAAATAAATTTTATCGAGTTAAGGTTGACTCAATCCGTTCAAATCTTTTGTAAGATAAATTATGTCGAGTTTAAGACAAATTTTGTAGATAATAATATTTTTAAGAATGATGTTATTTATATATTGAATAAAAATAATAGTGTTACATAAAAGGATTTTTTGCACAAATGTAATGGAATTTGATTGATGAATCGGGTGAAATTTAAGTAGTTCTATGCAAAATTGGAAACTATATGTATTTTCTTGGGGGGGGAATTCCCTTACCTTACTATCCTTTTGCAATAAATAAATCCAATTGAGTGACCATTCCCAGAGAATGTGGTAACTTGGCAAACTTGAGATACGACTAGCACTCAATTACTTTTAATGCTGAATGTTAAAGTCAAGTTATCTTTGAAAGTCTTGTTGTTCATTAGGAATTAGTTTCATTATTTTTTGCTCGGAGGACACCTTTGATCCAATCCCAAATATATAACAAAAATTCTTCTTAAAAATATAATGTAAGTGAAAAACTTGTAGATAGAAAAATTAACTTGTGACAAAAAAATCAAGGTCAGTTCAAGGTGAGTGAGACTTAAAACAAAATTTAAGAGAAACATTTATGTGATAACTATATAGTATACTTTATTTTTTGCCTACATATGAGACTTTCCAGCAATCAATTATGCTGGTCACAAGCTGTTTAGATAAACTATTGTCAATATATAGGTACTATAAAATAAGAAGATAAAATAAATTAATTTTTTTTATAGAATAAAACTAATTATGCCCACATATAAATTGAAACAAGTTTTTGGATAAGTTAAATAAGAGAACTTTTAAAAGTTAGGCTTTTGATAGTGTTTTTTTATTTTAATGATAAAATTGTATTTATTTTTATTTCATTTCTTATTTCCAAAAAGATATATAAAAATACCAATGTATTTTCACTATTTCTTATAAATTTATTTAAAACTAAAAACAAAATAAGAAAACAAAAACAAAAACAAATTGAAACCATATCAAAGGACTTCTTATTTCCTTTTTTTCTTTTGAAAAACAAATATTGAATGCGTACGTCAATCAATGGAGACTACTTCACTAGCTAGGATTAAATTTGGGATATGTCCACGGTGAAGTCTTGAAAACATGGCACACCCGTGGACAGTAAGTATTAGCCGTTAGAATAAAAAATTCAAGGGCCACGATAATTTACCGGTTACCCGAACAACAATTTTATTGTTTTTGCACATTAGTCCTTGTATAAAAATTGGCATTTGGGTATATTTGCAAATATTTTCCTTCAAAAATTGAAAATGTTCAAAATGTGTAAAGATCAATGCTGCAACCTCCGCTCCGTCGTCCGTGCCATCTGCCAGCAACATATAGGAATGAAAGTTATCTTAGTCTCTTCCAAATCAAATATATTTCTGTTTCAATTCCTTCTTAGAAACAAAACAATGCTTGATTTAAGATGAAAAATTAAAACTCCAAAACCTTCACCAGAATTTATCAAAAACAACTAGAACATAATCAGACAACAAAAAATAGAATCAAATTTTATCCACAGAAAAGAAACCTATAAATCGAAATCCCTGCTCTCTCTAGCTATTTTGTAAACTAATGGGCTTCGAAAATGGAAAAGAAGATAAGCAGAAAGAAGACGAAATGGCCGCCACCACCACCCTCCACCGTTTTTATCCTATCCACAATCTTCGTCTGCGTCCTCCCTCGAGTCCGGATCTGATCCTCTTTTCTTGTTTTTTCTCCGTCCAAGTTTGTACGCGCGGCAATCCTTCCCCTTCTCTGTTCGTCACCTCTGTTTTGCAGATCGGAGTTTTGCGGATCTGAGTTTTGAAGACCTATTTTAGCATACTGTTTCAGCACACCTATTGTAGCAAATAACGAAACAAAAAACCTATTTTAACAAATAAATTTTTTATTATATAACCGGCTGTTACCTGCTGTAACCGGTAATTTCTGATAAGCCACTGTGAACCACTCTTTAAAGACTTCACCGTAGACAAATCCTTAAATTTGAAATTGAAGCTCCCCATCCTAGCTACTAGGTTGAAGGACGTACGTACAAGAGAATAAATCCAAAATGACTTATGTAATTAAATATTTATTTTGCAATTTATAAAGATGAAACTTTAATTTTAATTAAAAAAACAACGTAAAAACAAATAAAAAATATCTTAGCAAAATGAAACTTTAATTCTAATGCAGTAAAACACTTAAAAATCCGAAGTTTTATTTAATTATGAAACCAGCTCCCGTGCATATCAATTTAACTGTATTAATTAATCTAAACATAGGAAAGAAAGAAAACATAAATCCAAGAACCTACGAATTCTCCCCATAATCAATGAACAAAGCCCCACGCTACCTTCCCCTAATTTTACCAAGTAAAGCAAGGATTAGTAAAATGGAGGCCTGGCCAGTTAGCATAAAATTCAATTCACAGTGAGTTTCCAAAAAAAAAAAAAAAGAAAGATTCGAGACATTCTTAAAGTTGGTTGCAAAGCAAGTGTCATGTGTTCCTTCATTCGCATACATGTCTTCACAATACTTTCATCAAGACACCCAAAATCTGTAAAGTGATCCATATATGATCCTATTTCTGCTCAGTCATATCATATGGTTAAGGGAATAACAAATATTGGGATTACACTGTAACTGATCATGAGTTAATTAAGAATTAATGTCCATCTGACTCCCAATTTTTGTCACTAGCTAAAAATTATGATTGAGATCATTAGTGTAGCTATATCTTTCCAAAGAATGTCTGTATTAGCTTGAAATTAAAAATTGATGTTATAAAATAGAGTATAAAAATAATTACTCACTATATATATCTTTTAGTCACGTAAGCAAAGAATAAGTGCAGGAAACTTTTCTTGTGGAACTAATCGAGAATCAGTGCACACACATAAACCCTTTAATTTGCACTAATGCAAAATGAAACAAAGTACACACATTCAACACTCTAGCCATAGCTGTGCATTGTTGGAATGGAGAAAGAGGAAGAGAGGGAAGAAATGTCTATGTTTGATGAGACAACAATAAGAGCACAGAGAGCTGCAAGGAGTGGAAACTGGAGATTGTTCAAGAGAATATTGGAGGAAGACACCAAGCGTTTGCTGGAGCCTTTTGACTTGTTTGGAAACACTGCCATTCACATTGCAACTCGCTCCAACAATCCATGGCTCCTCCATGAGTTGTTGGAAGTGCTACCTGCAAAGGACAGGTGGCATGCCCTGAGGATGGGGAATTGCGTGAACAACACCCTTCTCCATGAGACCATCTTTTGTACTAGGGTGGAGATGGCTGGCGTTGTGTTCAAGTTTGAGAAGGAGGCGCCGCCGGAGGACGCACCGGAAGAAAAGAAAGGGTTGCCACTTGTGGAGATCATAAATGACTCAGGTGAAACCCCTCTCTTCAGGGCTGCCAAACTAGGCATGCTTAAGATGCTCAAGTATATGGCCAAACATGCTCAGGGTGACATTCCAAGGCTTTTTGTTAGATTTGACAAACATTCCATTCTTCACGCTAGTATTCTTGGACAATTTTTTGGTACGTGCGTGTCTCACTCCTCTTTTATATATATCCCAATTGAGTATAAACTATGATAAGAATAAAGGTTTAATTTTTATTTTTCTTTCACGTCACTGTCTTTTAGTTTTTATACCTTTCATTCCTTATAAAATGTTTTGTCACTTAGCAGTGAATAGAGTGTCATATACCATCTCTATTTCTATTTATAAGAAATAAGTTTAGTATATTTTATACTATAACTTCTTTCTTATAAATAAGATCAAGACCGAGGCAGTATTATATATACAACATATATTGTGTGTATATATATATAAGAAGAGATATCTTGTGCTTTATATTTCTTGTATCAAGAATTAATAAGTCTTTTGTAGAACAGATGTTGCTATTTGGTTGCTGAATATGGATGAAAAACTAGCCCAACACAGGGATATGAATGGAATGACGTGTCTTCAACTTCTATCTAATATGCCGCTTGTATTTCGGAGCCAAGCTACTTCCATGGGAGCCGTGAAGAATCTTATATATTACTGTACATCTCTGTCTTAACCATTTTCTACATTCATATATATTATTATGTTAATTGTAACAGCTTTTATCAAAAGCCAGCACCCCCCTCTGAGTAATTGGCATATATATACAACATGCTTTGGTGCTCAAAGATTGAAATTTTGGCTGACACAGTGCTACCTGAGGAAGGATATGAAATTGATGATGATGAGGAGGAGGAGGAGAATGGCAGTGCTGATTTCGGACAGAGGAGCGATTTAGAAAGTGGTCAACAAGACAAGGCCAAGTTGCCCAGTTCAGGTATTCCTGCTCTGGAAATGAGTACAATAATACACACTCACACCATGCACACATGAAATTCCTAATGGCAAGTACAAATCACAAAAATTATGTGACTACTCACGTGACAAAAATTCACAAATTTTGCAGTTCTTTCAAGGATCAACTATGCTATTTGGAGAACTCTGGCTAAAGGTTACAACTTAGAGCTAGCTTTAATTATTAACAGATGCTTTATTTTATTTTGTTGTCCTGCTATCTGATTTAACATGGGTAAGACACTATGTCACTATCTCATTCTCAAAAAATCATTGGTTTCTGTTTTATCAATTTTATGCGTGATCATGTGCAGAGTTCAATGGAATTGGACGAATATGGCAACGCAAGAAGCAGCATAAGTTAGCAGAACATCTGGCTGAGCTTTTAGTGCAGAGGGACTTTTCATGGCAGATTTCTTTTCATGAAAACTTTCAACCCTTAATTGTATTGCCAGTTCTTTCATCCAAATCAGACAGGATAAAACACATTCACCACATGAAGGAGATGCACAAGACTATATCACATTCTAGAAGTTACAAACTTATAACCACCGCAACAAGTATTCCCCATTCTAAAAACTACACGCCACTTCTCATGGCAGCTGGCTCAGGAATCGTCGAAATCGTTGAGAAAATCATTGACAAGTTTCCCGAGGCCATTTGTCACGTTAGCCAGGATGAGCACAACGTTCTGCACATGGCTGTGAAGCACCGTCAGCTCAAAATCTTTAACATGTTGAAGAAACATTCAGCATTTAAATCATTGCTATTTCGGATAACTGCGGAAGGTCGTACTCTCTTGCACCAAATTTCGAGAATGGAGTTTTATGTAGAGCAACACCTACCTGGTGTGGCATTCCAACTACAAGATGAATTGCGTTGGTATGAAGTAAGCACCTACGTACCCCACCTAGTCACCCTTCATAAAGAGAAATTATATGCATGCTTTGAAACTGTGTCCATAAACTCAACCAATTTTTACATAATACATAATCAACCAATGATGATGTACTATTAGAAAAGAGAAATTATTGTATGGTTAAAGATTATCACAGTTTCATGTAATAATTTCTGAGTAACACGAGAAGTTATTACATGGTGAGGAACCATAGTCCTTACCAATCTTTGAGTAACTCATAATTAATTAAGTGCATTATTAACTCTTTTTCATAAATTAAAAGTATCAGATTATATATAGTATAAAGATTGGTAGAAATCAAAATATGTAACCGTGCAATAATTTCTTATTAGATAATATGTTGCTAGCACTCATCTGAATTATATATAACCATCACTAACTACAACAGCATTTATCTTTTTATGCATGGAATGCAAAACTGAAGGAAAGAACTCAATGATTTAATTTGTCGTGTATGAGTATGCAGCGAGTGAGAAACATTGTTCCCCCTCACTACCTGATGCACTGTGACAAAGACGGGCTAACAGCTGAGGATGTTTTGGAAATGGAACATCGTGAAATGCACAAAGAAGCAAAAGGGTGGATAAAGGAAACGGCTCAGTCATGCTCCACAGTGGCTGTCCTTGTTGCCACCGTCGTGTTTGCTGCGGCCTACACCATCCCAGGTGGCACTGATCAGAATAATGGCACACCCGTGTTTCTCGGTTCTCGAATTTTTCTCTTCTTCACTGCCACTGATGTTGTGGCACTTGTGAGCTCACTGGCTTCGGTAGTAATGTTCCTTTCGATCCTAACATCTCCGTTTGAGTTGTGGGATTTCCGTAGCTCTCTGCCGCGAAAACTGAGCTTAGGATTTGCCTCTCTATTCTTCTCATTGGTATGCACGATGCTGACATTCAGTGCAACAGTTTTGCTCACCGTTCGGTTGGAGAATCAACTGCAGCAATGGGCTTCCGTTTTGTTTTTCTGTGCTGTGTTCTTTCCTGTGGCAATATTTTGGAGGTTGCAATTCCCACTTTACAAGATGGTTCAAAGACTTGCTAAGCGGCTATTCAAGACGCTTAAACAAGCCGTGCCAACTACGTTGATAAACTATTTCAGGAAAAGGACTCGGAGAAGAAAGTATCACATTATCATTGACTAGCCAGCTTCTTTAGTCTTAATTTAAATTAAATATTAAATGTCATCGGTCTCTCTCACTCTCTCTCTCTATATAGCCATTTCTCAAATACCTGGGTTTCAATAAACCAAGTGTGGAAGAGGAACAGGAAGAGGGATATCAATATTCTTTAATTATTAAAAGATAAAATCAATATCTTAGTCGTTAAAAAATGTTTTCCGGTGTAGTTCCACAATTTCATTTCCATTCCTTGATCCCATTTTATTTCATTCTTAATTAAGAAAAGAAAAATAGCAAAGTATCTATAATATATAGAACATAACATAAATATAGTTTACAATGGATCATTATAATTTTGTTTCTTAATTTTTTGTGAGATGTGTCACAGGTGCTTAAAGAGATAAACATATTAGAAGTCATATGATGCTGAAAAGGGAGATTCCAGAATGGTTTGACTGTGTTAACGAGGGAGGGTATCCTGTTTTCGAGGCTCGTGGAAAGTTCCCTGCGGTTGTTTAAGCATTTGTGTTTGGGGAACTGAATGTCAACGTTATGGAATCATCAAATCGCTTGCACTTGCTCATTGAGGGTGAACACATAAGAGATTGTGAATTCTTGGGGAAAGGGAATCATGTGTGGTTGTGTGACCTACGATATTCCCTTTTTACCTCCTAATTATCCATTATATCATTTTTGTTTCTTGGAATTCAAAATTAAATATATCTATTCCAAAAATTTATAATTTCGGATATACATTTCCAAAATGGTATATGTTATTTCAAAAATATATTTCCGATAATAATAAATCATAACTTAATGAAAGTATACACGGGCAACAATCACTTAAATGAACCCCAATACAAAATATTTTTCTTAAGGATAATAATCACTTAAATTTATATTTAATTAAAATTTTAAACTAATCTTAATTTCAAAAAAACAAAAAAAATAATCAATAAAAAAATAAATGACATGACAATTTTATTGTTAAAAAACAAACAGTATCAAAATCCTCATAATTTTTTGATCTATTTTAATATTTCTTTTTGTGACATTCTATGTTATTGACATGTTGCTTAACCAGAAACAAAATGAGAATTTTCAAAAACAAACAAAAATTTACTATTGAATGTAAAGATGGAAGAGAATAACAGGAAAAATATATGAGACGAGGTTGTAACCGTCATCACGTGAGAAAAAGATCTTAACTTTTATAATAAAAATGGAGAGGATCCCACTATTTTATTAAAAAAAATAGTTTGAAAAAAATACAAATAAGTTTTTATCCTTTTTAGAATATTTTACTTTTTAATAAAAAAAATAGTGAAACGAGATGTGCCTATGCACGATTAAGTGACTAGTATAAACTATAAAGGCATAAAGTAGGATGAGTTTTATTCTTTTTATATTTCTCATGTAGATGTGTTTTATTTAAATGAGCAGGTCATGCATCCATATTGCGTGTTTCATTATTCATTTGTTTTATTATAGTTTGTACAACGTCATATATATAACCTAAAACGAGTGATATCTATTTTAAGAGAAGTATTAGTAAGAAAATATCGACCCTTCTTTAAATCAAATTCTTGAAGTAGTTATTATCAAATGAATTGAGCGTGACCAAGTGTAATGTTGCCAATTCTTTGTTATTATTATCATCATTTCTGTGTTCTTAATTTCCTGCATGTGGCGCCATATTCAGCACGATTAAACAAGTGCGGTGCCACCTGTTATTATTATCATCAGAGAAGAAATCATCACATTACCATTGACTTTCATGAATAAAATATCACCGGCCTGTCTATATAATCATATCTCTAACAACCTTTTTTTTATTGTGTGTTTTTGCAGCTAAAATAATATACATTAACTTTTGTGTCTTTATTAATTACGTAGCTAATTACAATATAAACGGCAGTATATACTTCTTAGCTAGTTTCATTTCTTTTCATTAAGTGTAAATTAAGAAAATATTTAATTTACTTGTTTCTACTGATTTTTTTTGTTATTCTTATTATGTATCCTTCATTTTAATTATTTATTATTTTAATATTTCATATATTATTATTTTCTGTCTTTTTTTTACAAGGAAATAAGTTAGAAAATTATAGTTAATGTCGGCTTAGAATTTTAAAATGACAAATAAAA
The DNA here is from genome assembly GCF_000004515.6 of Glycine max. Lineage (NCBI taxonomy): Eukaryota > Viridiplantae > Streptophyta > Magnoliopsida > Fabales > Fabaceae > Glycine > Glycine max. The sequence goes on from NC_038247.2 coordinate 7,636,545, forward strand.
AGAAACGAACTAGTATTTCTTACGGATATATCATGTTATTTTCAAAACATTTCGTTACAACAGTTTTACATGCTTTTTTCAAGGATAAAAAATACAGCAAGTCTTAGAGATTTTGATCCAATTCCTACTTGTATTTACATTTTGATCATTAATGATATTAGGTAGTGCACTTCTAGTAAAAAAAACAAAATATGTACAACAAATAATTTCATCAAGAGATATATTTGTAAATATAATATATTGATTTATTATATTATCATAATAAACAAAGAAACATAAGAAGTAAAGTTATATATGCATTACAAAATATATTAAATTAAAATTAACATGCATATCAATTTACATATAATAAAAGAAATTATTTCAATATATAACTTTTAGCACAATAAAATATCATAAACAAATAAAAATGTGTACACAAAAGCGTTGATTATAACTACAAGTCTATAACTACAATTCAATAATCATAATTTTACAAGCGAATTTTGTTTCTTCAATTCGTTGATCTATAGTGATAGGTATCATTGTGCAGGTAAGGAGAGAATGCCAAACACAGTAAACCCAACTCCATTATCATGTGTTAAGTATCCAAAGCTGGCTTAGAATTATCCTGTAATAAAAAGAAACATAGAATTTCATCTCTTGATAGTTAATATATAAAGCCTCAAGGGCTCTATCTGATAGATTTAATAAATAAATAAATAAATAATTTCTCCTCCACAATTTGAGGGGTTAAAGGTAATTAGGGAAGGTATGGGCTTCCTTCCAGTATAGACAGAACAATTGCGAAAAAGGATAAAACTTCTCTTGTTCATCACGTTAAGTATAAGTCCAACTAACCAAGAAGAAACCAAATAAAATATATATCTTATCTTTATTTAGAAAGGGGTAAGTAACAAAATATATTGTTACCCACATATACTTACATAAGGATTTTCTGCAATCCAATCAGGATTGTTTTCTGATAGAAAAGTGATATATTGCTTAATGGCCTGCTCTGGACTCATAATCCCAAGTTGTCGCCATGCGATCCTTACACAAAAATAATCCAATTAACTACATCAAAGAATCTAATGAAGTAATCATAACTCTGGGAAGACGTTAGCCACAGACGCGCTTCTAGGGGAATGATGAACCGCGGGTAAATTAACCACTTATTAACAGGGGCAGTGTAGTCAAAAGGGGGTGGTTTTGACTTTTCTATTATGTGTAATGTGCTGGAGGTGTACGTTTAATTAATTTGTTTTAGAAATATTAAAATGTGCTATAAAATCTAATAGTCTGAATATAATATAGGTTGGGTTGCGCTAATAAATAATCATGGACTAGCCCGTTTAGCCTCTAGTCTATATAGAAGAATATTATTGGAAAGAATGAAGAGGCCATTATGAATTTTCAAAAGGTAATACAGAATTGTAGCCTATTATGTTAATATATTTAGCTATTTATCCCTACTTCCAAACCTGCTTATTTACATATTGAATTCTAGAATGTATTAAATTCTTTTGTAGAAATTCTACTGGATACTATGTCCAGGATTATCTTACTTATAACCATGTCAATGGCAATCTTCGTACAGCACCACAAAATAGCAGCATCATTTTTGGGTGAGAATAATTATTATTACTAATTACTAATGCTTTACAAGTCAGATTGTATCATTTATTATTAACTTCTCGTGATAATTTTTAGGCGGATCATGCCTGCTGTCAATGTTCAATATGAGAGAATTATCTTGGTTGTGAATGGGATTTTCATTCTTTTGAGTCAACTGTTTTTGGTTATGTATATACTTTGCATTCAAGTGGGAAGTTTCAGTGTATTATTTTTAATTAGAAATATTTAGGTTAATAGGTTCGTAGGTTGATAGAGTTAATGAAAAATCTTACATTTTCAACTTTTCCCCCGTTTATATCTCTCTGGATAATCTCTTGCTGACAGGTGTGGTGCTGTACAATCTGTGACATTCAGTTCATCTTCTGAAGAAGCCCTTGATGGAATAATTGGTTTTGGGCAATCAAATTCTTCTGTGCTTTCACAGCTTGCTGCATCTGGAAAGGTGAAAAAAATATTTTCACACTGCCTTGACAATATTCGTGGTGGTGGAATATTTGCCATAGGGGAAGTGGTGGAACCAAAAGTCAGCAACTCCATTGGTACCAAGATTGTATGTGCTGTAACCTAGTCTTTCATTCTCATACCATGATATTGGTTATCATATAAATCCAAGGGTAAATTTGGTGATCAAGCAATACTGAAACTACCAGTAATGAAATATCTTTTATATAACCTCATATCATGTTCACAAGATTTTTAGTTGGCTAGGTTGTTCTGTAATTGAAGTAGTGATCACTTTCAGCATCAGCATTATGCTTACCCAATGAGAAAAGTTTCAACTTTTCTTCACTGTAAGATTTTCTTAATGGAAGACAAGAGGGATTATTTAATTTGCAATGCAATTCTGCAAAGACTAGAGGGGGCGTTTCTTTGTTTATTTGCACTGCAAAAGAAAAAAAAAGCTATCACGTTGAACACTGTCTTGAAGCTAGCACAAAGACGACGAAGTTTAGAAAGACACTTTGCAAATCTGTTTGGTTAAATTATATATATGAAGAACAAAAGACAAGGTCTTTTTCAGCGAAGCTTTCAAATGATACAATATTAAGAGATCACATATAATAACAGAATGCATGGAAAGCATATGAAGACTGAAGCAAACAAAGCCGTACGGGCTACCGATTCACAAATGTATACAAAAAGAAATGGCATCAAATCGATCGTCAAACTTTTCTACAAGTTCAATAAATGCAAAAATTAATAAATTAAAAAAAAACCTCCACAAAGGAAAATTGAACTAATCTATAGCTACCTGGTCAACTCCGACCGCGCCATCACCTCATTGCAAGAACACGCTGCAGCAGCGCATATAATAGCGACCCACCCAGCAGCTTTCCTATCCTAATGCACCTTTTGAGTTGCCTATATATGACATTTCTCACACAACCAAATGCCCTATAATTAGAATTCATCATGATAAATATGACTTTTTAATTAATTTAGTTATTATAAAAACCAACCAATTTTTACTATAAATAATAAAATTATGATTGGATAATATTATACTATAATATGAAATAAAGTCTCATATAATAAAAAGATTAAACATCATATAAATAAGTAAGGATAATATTTATAAATTCAAATTTATTTTGAATTAAAATACAATATTATATTTATTTATGTGATTACCTGTGATTCATTAGTATAAATTTTTACGTTTATCACCCTTAGATGCACAACAATCTATATCCCTTGTATCCATACATGGAGGTCAAGCATGTTGGTGACAAAAACATTTTTCATTTTCAACAAATAGACATTATCTATTTTTAATTTGAAAAAATATAATATTTTTAAATTATAAAAATTATGTGCTTTTAGGTTTTTGGCGATAGACTAAAAATATACTGTTTTTGTTAATTATAAAGATTAAAAATAAATATAAATATATTTTCAGGAATAAAAAGTATTTGATTTATTTTTTCACACATATATCCTATTTGAGATATAATCATATTGTCTAACATTAAATATGTACATTTTTTTCAACAATAATTCAAACCTTATACACTACATTATAAAAGACTAACTCTTCTACTAAACTCAACTTAATTTGTCCACAAAGTATATTTAAGTTTATTCTCTAATTTATTTATCATAAAAACTTATAATACTTTTATTTCTTTGAAGATTAATTAAATGTGGCGTCTTTGCAACTTATATATGCACTTAATTTTTAGCTTCAGTTTGACCTATCGAAAAATTTGCAAAACATGTCCAATAAAAGCATTGAGCAAACACTCAAACAATGTGAAAATTGTGAATCAAAATTATTAACATATATAGTGTAATTGTCATGAAATTTAATTAGTATGTAGGTATAGTGTCAAAATTTGACATCATCAAATTATTGAATGATATATATATATATATATATATATATATATATATATATATATATATATATATATATTATATTTTTTATGGAGTTTTGTAACAATTACTTTAAAAATTGTGTATAATTATAATTAGTTAACATTATAAAAATATTTACATTCACATAGTATATCACAATTAAACTTATTTTCATATGCATCACAAGTCTAATTATTAGTTAATTATCTTTATCTAAAAAAAAGTTAATATATCTTCAAATTAATCCTAAAATAATTTTTTTGTGAAAAAATTGATATTTTCTTCTCTTTTTTTTTTTTTAAAAAAAAAAAGGAGAAAGTTTGATTAGTTGATGTATGGCGCCTCGCCCATATCAGAAAATGATTAATCAAACTTATCGTTATCACGTGGGATACTATCCTCAGATGAAGTTTAGATGACTTTCAAATTTGTTTTGGTCAAATTTGTTAAATTATATATTAGTACATAATAAAGACAAGGAGGAGCCGACAAGGTCTCTTTCAACGAATCTTTCTAATTAGAATATTAATCAGTAACAATGCATGGAAAGCATATATATGAAGTAGCTAGAGCAACAAGGCGTGTTCACTGTTCACGATTCACACATACAGAAAGAAACTAAAGGGAAGAAATGGCATCAATTCATCAAACTTCCCTACAAGTTCAATAAATGCAAACAATATATGGGGGAAAAAAACTTCACAAAAAAAATAAAATTGAACTAATTTAAATTTTAAACAATATATTGTGGCTTAACTTTATACATACTGGCTTGTAGCTGGTCAACTCCGACCGCGCCATCAACTCATTGCAAAAACGCGCTGTAGAAGATAATAGTGACTCAGCCACCTTTCCAAATCCATACCAAGCCAGCTTTATTTTCTGAGTTGACTATGATAATTTCTCACACAACCAAATGTGTACTATAAATTGAGGACCAACCCAGGCTCTTTTTTCAATCATCTTCATTTCTTTCATTCTCTATTTCTTGTATCAAATTAACATTATTTCATTACTTCTCTTCATTTTTAAGTTAAATATATTCAATTCATTGCAATTTAAGCTTCGAACAAAAGTGATATATATTTATGGCGTATAGAACTTTAAGTATCACAAGTTTTGTAATATTCATACTTGTGTTGCTAGGCACAATATGTGATGCAAAATTGTCATCAACATTTTATGACAATACATGCCCCGATGCACTTAGCACAATCAGAACTGTGATTCGTAGAGCAGTTTCTAAGGAACGCCGCATGGCTGCTTCTCTCATACGCCTTCATTTTCACGATTGTTTTGTTCAGGTATACGTACGTTATGATTAATTAATTTATTAATTGCATGCACTTAACTTGATTAATCTTAATTAATTTGGATCATGTGTTGTGTTAGTAGAATCATAAACAGTAACTGGGGATCCTACTCGTATGCATTATTGCAGGGTTGTGATGCATCAATTTTGCTTGACGATAGCACCTCTATCGAGAGCGAAAAGACTGCGCTTCAGAATGTTAACTCAGTAAGAGGATTTAATGTCATCGATCAAGCAAAAACTGAGGTGGAGAAAGTATGTTCCGGAGTGGTGTCATGTGCTGACATTATGGCAGTAGCAGCACGAGATGCATCATTTGCTGTAAGTTTAAGTCAAAAAAAAAAACTTGCTATATTTATTTGATGCTTTTTTCCTTAACTTAATAACATGCAAAAGCATATATGGTAGTAATATTTAATGACTTAATTATGCATTTTGTTATTAATTCTTGATGAGCAGGTGGGTGGTCCATCATGGACTGTGAAACTTGGACGAAGAGATTCTACCACCGCAAGCAAAAGTTTAGCTTCTAGTGACCTTCCACTTTTTACAGACGATCTTGACACTCTCATCTCTAGATTCAATAGCAAGGGACTCACTGCCAGAGACATGGTTACTCTATCTGGTAATTAATTAATTAATCATATACTCATATTGCTTGTATATGTATCTACCAAAAATTAATACTTATAATTTTTAGGCTTAATATGTTTTAATATATTAATTAACTGATGACAAAAATTCAAAATAAAAAAATTTAATATATGTGAAATATTCAATGCAACCAGAAAGTTTATTAAAAATCTAAAATAAAAATAAATAATTTATTATAAACCTGAAATATATTTAAGCCTTATATATATATATATATATATATATAAATTAAGTGTGGGACAATTATTAAAGGAATTATATATGTTTTCTTAATGCTTGCAGGTGCCCACACAATTGGACAAGCTCAATGCTTCACATTTCGTGGAAGGATATACAACAATGCAAGTGACATTGATGCAGGATTTGCTAGCACTCGTAGACGTGGTTGTCCTTCCCTCAATAACAATGATAATAATAAGAAATTGGCAGCACTGGACTTGGTGACGCCCAATTCATTTGATAACAACTACTTCAAGAATTTGATTCAAAAGAAGGGACTTCTTCAATCAGATCAAGTTCTATATAGTGGAGGATCTACAGATTCTATTGTGTCTGAGTACAGCAAAAATCCAACAACTTTTAAGTCTGACTTCGCTGCTGCTATGATAAAAATGGGAGATATTGAACCATTAACTGGATCAGCTGGAATGATAAGAAAGATATGTAGCTCTATAAACTAATTTAGTTCTTGGACACATATCAATTGGCATTGTGTTGTTTAAAGTTTCCCTAAAATTATTTAATAAGTGTTGCATATACTTATCAATTCATTTAAGTGTAATTAGTGTCTTTGTTTCATTGATCAATAAAGTGTAAGTTTCATTGTTTCTCTTAATTTATTTGTTCTTGCGCATGAAATTTTGGTTATAATTTGCATGTGTTAAATTTGGTTATGCTGGACCAATCCATATCATACAAGGTTGACCAAATTCAACATCACGGATTTTTTTACCTGAAATACAACCAACATTACTCTAATAAAAATGTTATTAACCAACATTGAAATATCTTTTATGAAACATTTACTCCTATATACAGTATTTCAATTTGGACAATCAAATCAAGTTAGGAAACTTTTTTACGTAAGAATCAAATCAAAGATAAAGATAGGTACCAATAATTTATGATAACTTATGCATTTACAACAACAATTTAAACATCATGATCAATCAACTGATCGACTAGACATCCTGATTCATAGTTCGGGCATGCATGTAGAGTGTATTTTTATCTGTGTTACCTAAAGAAAAAAATTGTGATTTTTTTCATCTTGGAATCATGACTAAATGAATTGTGAAAGAAATAATATTTAAAATTCTAAATTACATTCCTAATTTAGATTTGTAAACTGTCAAAATTAATTAGCAACAAATCGTAAATCATTTACAACGGTCACCGGTTACAACTGTCGCCATAAAAACTTTAAAAGTAGCCGGGCTCAGTGCTCAGACCTGCCAGCCACTAAGCGATCCATACATTAATTTGTTTTTTTGACATAACAGACATACATTAATTTGTGAAGATATAGTACAACATTTTTCAATGTTTGGAGGTAAAAATATGATAAATAAAAAAAAATCACATAAAAAATAAAGGAGATGTTAATTGTCATTAAGACTACTTTTCAGTGCTCAGACGTGCACGTGTCTATGAATAGGGTCACGGGATTTTTCATTTTGAAAGTAGTTTTTTTTTGTAAATTTTTTTAAAGTAGTTAACATTATTCATAATATATATTTTAAATTTATTTATTTATTTTTATATTTATGTTGAGTTAAATAAAATTTTGTGGATACAAATTTAGCAATCTTGACAAATGATTAAGATGAGTTTGCAAAACCCAGCTCACTTAAAAAATACTCATTGAGAATAATGTTGGCTGATGAGAACTAAATATGAATAAAAAGAAAATTTCTTTGCATTGGTGATTATTAGACCTTATAATCAATCTCTTACCAATGCCAAACCAGTATAACCTTCCCTTCTATAGTCTAGCTTCTTTTTTTTTTGGCAAGGCCTTCTCAATCAATGTCAACTAATCCAAATTTCAATTTTTGGGCGGACAATTTTAAAGACTTTGTATATATTTAAGGAAATTAAACTCTCCAGATGTGATAGAAGCCAAGAAGTTAGACGTGTTTAAAGGGATATATGTACTACCTATAAATTATTACCTAAAGCAGCACCTATTTTGCCACCATTATATTATAATTCAAGTATTAGTATTTAGCAAATGCACACGAGGCTAAAGAAAATAGGACAAATAAACATTATGCACGATCGACGGTTCAAACTGATGAGGCATATCTCGAGCCTCATAGAGGTGCATCACGGTATCACCGCCCCTCAAGTATGTATATATTATATATTACACGTTGGCACGTTCAAACGTGAGAACCTCTTCGTACTTTCGAATGTCTCATTTGTCCAATGTCAACCCGAACGTGATGGCTACCACCTATTCACCAAACCATTTCTTTCTCTCTTTCTTCGATCTTGCCATATATATATATATATATATATATATATATATATATATATATATATATATATATAAGAATTTAGAATGCAATGCATGCATAAGTTGAAACGTTAGTTATAACTTTATACTATATAGTCACATTTTTTTCTGATTTCCCTGAGGCTGCAAATTAACTATCATGAACCTGAACATCTCTTTGTGCATGCTTCTCATAGCTCTTGTATTGCGCTTAGGGGGAAGTGCACCCTCTGGCTTCAACTATGGTGATGCCCTTGATAAGAGTCTCATGTTCTTTGAAGCACAAAGGTCTGGTAAGTTACCACTGCAGCAGCGAGTCAAGTGGCGTGGTGATTCTGGTCTCCAAGATGGTTTTCAACAAAGAGTGAGTCCCCATGATAATATTTTCAAGAGATTCAATGAATTGTGGTGTTAAGTCATGTTTGGACAAACTTCTTGGTAAATACTTGTTGAGAAGAAAAAGAAGGTATATAAAATGAATTTACCTTCTGGCACAAGCTAAAATCAACCTATGTGACTCAAATTTTGGAGAAGTTAGAAGAGAAAACTTCTATCAAAATTAAATGCATAAGTTGATTTTAGCATATATATATATATATAAAGAGAAGCTCAATTCATTTTACTTTTTTCTTAATTTCTCTCTCTTATGAGTGGTAAAGAAAAGTTTATCCAATCAAGAACTTAGGGTGTATTTTGGTTCTGGGTTAGAGACCACGGGTATCCCCCAACCTACAGGATCAGAAGTTAATCTCACTAGTGGTGTGTGACTACCGGTGGCTCAAGATAATTTTACATACTACATGAGAGAAATCAAACACGATTTTCTTGCTAAATAGATTATTTTCACTTAATTTTGTTTGTGTGTTTTCATTTTTGTTGTTGTGTGATGTGATGCAGGTAGACCTGGTGGGTGGGTACTATGATGCAGGAGATCATGTGAAGTTTGGGTTGCCAATGGCCTACAGTGTCACAATGCTTGCATGGGGGGCCATTGAGTTCAACAAGGAAATCACGGACTTGAACCAAATGGGACACGCATTATGGGCAATTAAATGGGGAACTGACTACTTTATCAAAGCACACACTCAGCCTAATGTTCTTTGGGGACAGGTAAGCAAGTGCAACAGACAGGGATGATTGAGTTCTTTAGGTCGGCCACCAATTTTCATCTGCTTAAGTTAATTATTATATATAGTTCTATACACAAGTTTCCTAATTAAGACCATATTAAGTTCTTCATTATTATTTGACAGCATTGCCATTATATATCATTATTATTCTAATTCAAATCTATATGTATCATTTGGTTTGACAAACTACTTTCATGAGAGGAAATCAATAAACTTTTTGATAAGTATATATATACTAGGGAAAAAAAAGATAAAATGAACTAAACTTCCCCCAGAAGTTAAAACTAATTTATACACATCAATTTTTATAAAAGTTTTCTCACTTCTTCAAAAATGGAAGTGTGTATGTTGATTTTAACTTCCGAAAGAAGTCTGATTTATAATTGAAAAGGTTATCCTAACAAAACCTTCAAAAGTATTATTACTCTGGTATTGAATGTTAAGCATGCTTACGGTAATGTAAGATATTTCTTTGCTATGAGAAATTCAGGTGGGAGATGGAGTTTCTGATCATTACTGCTGGGAGCGTGCTGAAGACATGACAACTTCAAGAGGTGCCTACAAAATTGATGAACAACACCCTGGCTCAGATCTGGCAGGTGAAACTGCAGCTGCATTGGCTGCTGCAGCTATAGCTTTCAGGCCCTACAACTCTTCTTACTCTAATCTCCTCCTAGTTCATGCAAAACAGGTGAGCACTCACATTCATAGCACTTGAAAGGAATAATAAATGACAATATTGAAAGGGAAATTGAATTTGAGTGAAATATTTTAAAATGAGGACTACAAATCTCAAAAACACAACATGGTAGTATTCAGTTTATCTGATTGATGAATGTTAAGTAACCATATAGTTAACTTGTTATTGGTGTTGTTTTATCTGTTGCAGCTCTTCACATTCGCAGATAGGTTCAGAGGTCTCTATGATAACTCCATATCAAGTGCTCAGCAATTCTATACTTCTTCCGGTTACTCGGTGAGTATACATTGCTCTCCATTCTGCCTTTACTTCCATTAGTATCCAATCAGGTCTAACTCAGTTGCTCCGCCGGTGTAGGATGAATTGTTGTGGGCTGCCACTTGGCTGCACCTAGCAACCGGCAATGAATACTACATAAAGTATGTAGTGGACAATGCTGTGTATATGGGAGGAACTGGCTGGGCTGTAAAAGAGTTCTCTTGGGACAACAAATATGCTGGTGTGCAGATCCTTCTATCAAAGGTAAATTATTTATGGCAACTTAATTTAAATCCATTTCATGTTCTGAAAGTATAATAGCTATGTTTAGAGATATTTATTAAAATTTTGTTCATGACAAAACCATATAGCTATCATCATTTGATCCACGTACCAGACCCCAGATGAGAAAGGACTTTCTTTGTTGTCATTGTGAATCCATGATTTTTTTTGTGTATATGGAAATCAAAATGTGCTGTTACTGCGTCTCCTCATACCAAAGAATCATGCAATAAATGGTTCCAACTCAATTTGCAGGTGTTACTAGAAGGAAAGGCTGGTGCTTACTCTGCTACACTAAAGCAATACCAGGCCAAGGCAGAATATTTTACCTGTGCTTGCTTGCAAAAGAATGATGATTACAATGTCCAAAAAACACCAGGTTAAATGCTAGTAATGTAGAACATTAACTTAACAACTTTATCTCATTCTTAAATGGATTTAAAAAAAAAAACATTGATGGAAAAATATAATCAATCTCATTATATTTCTGCTGACCAGGCGGCTTACTATACGTGCGTGAATGGAACAACATGCAATATGTTTCTTCTGCTGCATTCCTTTTAGCTGTCTACTCTAATTACCTCTCAGCAACAAAATCACAGCTCAACTGTCCAGATGGACAAACTCAGCCTCAGGAGCTCCTCAATTTTGTTAAGTCACAGGTATCTATTGGAATCTGACTTTTTTTCCCTAGTCAATCATGTGTCATGGTTGGACAAAACTTGGATACAATTATTCAAGTGTTTTTGGTGTTGTTCTCTAGTCAAAATTAGAATTTTACATTGGTATTGCACGTAAACACATACAAGGAAATGCATCTGTGTTTTGTCAGTCGTGGTTTAATGTGAGATTTAATTTCATTAGTAAACTAAATCTGTGAATTTTGATTGACACAGGCTGACTATATCCTTGGTAAAAACCCTGCGGATGTGAGCTACTTGGTTGGATATGGAGCAAAATATCCTCTTCATGTTCACCACAGAGGCGCTTCCATTGCTTCAGTCTTTGCTCTTCACTATGACGTTGGCTGCACCCAAGGATTTGAGATGTGGTATAACCGTGCTGAGCCAAATCCTAATGTCATCTGTGGTGGCCTCGTGGGCGGTCCAGATAAAAATGATGACTTCTCTGATGAAAGATCCAATTATGAACAAACTGAGCCTACAATTTCAGGTTCTGCTCCTCTTGTAGGCATCTTCGCTAAACTGCAAAGTTTGTATGGTAATATAGGTGAAGGTGAGGGATAACCACCATCCTAAGTTAATCTGCTTTGTTGTCTTCCTCTTCCACTATGAAGCCTCATCAATCATATTTTTTCTCTTGTCACACAGGTTACAACCATAATGAATCACCAGTGCCCCAGCAAAAAACACCAAGTAAGTCCTAGATATGATTTTTCACATTTACTCAGCAGCTAATAGTTATTGGTTTCACATTTTGTAGAATAATTGGACATTATTTCCAACGGATTTCCAAACATGCATATAGTAAAATAAAATAGGACAAAGTCGAAAAAAGAGTCTAAACCTTGTTGTAATTTAGAAAATTCCTGCTCATGCAGCCTTTGCACTACTAACTAACAAACATCTATTGGCTTGACAGGTACAAATCCAGGGAAAACAACAATGTCCAAGACATCATCAGAATCAGAAGGTAATATCTAAATCTAACCATCGTTGCTTTCGAAATTATTTTTTGCAAGCAGTGGCTGAAGAATGGTAAGGTTGTGTTGCAGGTGCCCCAGTTGAATTCCTTCACTCAATAAGTAGCTCATGGACTGTTGGAGGAGCAACTTATTACCATCACAGGGTGATAATCAAGAACACTTCTTCGAAGCCAATCTCAGATCTTAAGTTGGTGATTAAGGATCTCTCAGGCTCTTTATGGGGACTCTCGCCAACAGAAGAAAAGGACACCTATGAACTTCCCCAATGGAACAAGGTCTTGAATCCTGGCTCCGAATGTATATTTGTATATGTTCAAGGCGGACCCCAGGCTACAGTCTCGATTAAAAGCTTACATTGATCGATCATTTTGTAGAGGCCACATTCACAAAAGGCACACTTTTTTCAACACGCACGTGAAATATGTTTGACAGTTAAACTTACGTCGCTCCATGATTGTAATTTTGCCATATCAATTTGTCAACCCAGTCCATCCATACCTTTCTTGTCCACAATTGTAATCAGTTTCTCGAAGTTCCCTATTTGATCCTACAAACAATCTAACATATGTAAAGGTCATTTGTGAAATTAAAATCTTATGAAAATGTATATAATATATCTTCATTGCCAGGGAAAAGGTTTCCAACGAGGAACCCCGACAATGTAGTTTTCATAACGACTAACAAGAGAATCTGGGAAAGAAATACACACACGAGTTGAAAGTTATTCAGGAGCTTGTTACGTTACAATGTTTTATTTTCAGCAGACAATGACACTTCCAACCACAAGAACTGCAGAGTTCAAACAATCTACCACCATAACTTAATTACACAACACTTCTACGATAATATTCATGCTTAGCAAGTTTGCAGTAGCAAGCTCATATGCAAGGGTGATTGGAAATGGAGAAAGGGACGGGGGGACGAGCAATTGCTATGTCACAACTCACAAGGTTCTTACCACAGGATAGAGGACACACGGAAATACAGTTTTATTACGAAACATCTCAAATAAGCATTGATCAATGTAAAGATCCTCTTACATTCATAATCATGTGGCCTGCACTTCTGAGTACATTGCAAAAAAGAAATGTTCAAAAGTCTGAGGGAAAACTCTGAAAAATAGCCTACAAAAAGCAAAGTAAATGCTCAAAGTGGATCCTGCACTATCTTGTTGGGAAGAAGGTAGGAGTCGCAGAACTTGAAGATGGCTAGCTACAGTGAAACAAAAATATTGCCATTGCTATGCTAATTCTGGTGACACTAGCTTTTGTGGGGTAGCTTCCACTTAATGCTGGTCCTTGGGAATGTCAAGATCTTTAAATATTGGACTGTCAACTCCAACACCCATAGCATTCAGACCATTGTCAACGTATAGAACAGTACCAGTGATAGCAGATGCCAAAGGTGATGCTAAGAAGGCAGCTGTGTTGCCCACCTCCTCTGCACGACAAAATTTCAACTCAGTTGTGCAAATAATCACAGATTGAAAATGGAACGTGTACATTACAAGTAATAATTCTGATGAAAATGTTACCTGCTGATAGTTCTTTCTGTAGAGGTGCATTGGCTGATGAGTAATCGATCATCATATCAATGAATCCAATAGCCTTTGCAGCCCGACTTCTCAGTGGACCTAGGGTGAAAATACATTGTGTCAACACATTAATCAAAAGAATTAAATCACAAACATGCGAACAACAGACATTGAAGGAAAATTGTTAACTTCACAAAGATGGAATTATAATCAGTAGGGGAGAGAACTATGAAATAGCACAAAAACTCATAATCTAAATGGAACTATAAGGTGTCACTTCATTCCACTGTAGGGAAGACTTAATTCATGCTAATTGTACACAACAGTATTGATATAACATAATAAAATGTCATTCAATCATTTGGTATCATTTTGGGGCAGTCAAGGATGCAGTTGGCATAGAGCCAGCATTTGATATAACATAGACAGTAAGATGATTGTGTGAAAATTCAAACAAACTCCAAATATAGGAGCCCAAATGAACAACTAATTACTAATACTTGACAAAACTGATGGTCCTAGCATTGGTTTAAAGAATTCAAGATATCCAGGGTAATCGATTGAATCTTGCACCTCCATGGCTAAAAAGATTATACTTTTCAGACCACGCCCATTTTGTGCAAAATGTCACAGACAAAGCAAGACAAACATTTGCCCCCGCCACCATGTCTTCCACATTAAGAAATCATAGCAAGACAAGGAAAACAGAAATTTATTAATTTGGAAAAGAGAGAGGTCACCAGTACCAGCAGATATAGTATTGACTCTAATTTTGCGCTTTCTTCCTGCTTCGAAAGCAAGAACCTGAAATAGCATGAAATATGATGTAATTTAAAAGAGAGAGAAGTAAAAATGAAACACATCTATGTCAGCGGGGGGGGGGGGGAGTTGAAGCTTACTCGTGTATCACTCTCCAGTGCAGCTTTGGCAGAACTCATACCACCACCATATCTGTATCATTATTTAGATCATGAATATTGTCAGTCTAAATTTATGAAACATAGAATTATAAGGACTTTCTATGGCATAACCAAAATACCCAGGAATGATCCTTTCTGAAGCAATGTATGTCAGAGAGATTGAAGATCCACCTAAAAACAAATCATAAAAGTAAAAGATAAAATGATATGCGGAAGTATGAAGTGATATAATGGAAGCCCTTTAATAAGATAAGAGACATGCCTGGGTTCAAGATTGGAAGAAAATGCTTGAGTAAAGAAACATAGGAGTAACTAGATGCAGATATTGCAGCAAGATATCCTTTCCGAGATGTCTCCAACAATGGTTTGGTCACCTATATCAGAGTTTACTTTTTATTAAAGTCATATACCAAATTCATAAAAGAACTTCAATGCTTATTAATGAATTTATTGTACCTCTGGTCCATTGGCAAGTGAGTGCACAAGGATATCTATGCTGCCAAAGTCTTCTTTAACAGATTCAGCAACTTCCTGAAAAGTAAAGCAATGAACAAAAGATATAACAAAGCTAACTAATTCAGGCAGGCAGAAGACAGGACAGCATGGGACACAGTTCATATGACTATTCATAAGCACCACTAGGCTTAATACTTCATTAGAATGCTAGGGTTCTTCAACTCCCAGCAAAAGAAATACCATATGCTTAACTAGCCAAATGAAAAGATACTTACAAGTACAGAATCATCTCCCTTACTGGAGAATCTAAAAGTAATGTAGCTTCAGGCTTTGTCAGGAAAAACGGTAAAGAAGGGGCAGAAATACCCCCAGCTTAGACATATTTGGTAATACCAACATATAAAGTAAGAATTTTAGTTGAATGGCTTATTAAAATTCTTACTCAAAAAATAAAGGGCCACATGATTGCCATAACTGCTATTCATACATAAAGCCCAACATGGCATGAAACAAATTAGTTAAAACTTAAAAAGTAATAATCTTATATCAAACTTGTTAAGCTTTAGCTTTGAAATACAATTTATACAATATATATAAACAAAAGAGTAAAGACAAATGTAAGAGTAAATTAAAATAACTTCCAATTCAGGGCTTGCTTCATATAAATGAAAACACGGAAAGTGTCTACAAGACTATAGATGTCAAACACACTACAGCATGTGACAACAGACCAGACTAGTTCCTTGATCTCACTAAAGTCAAGGCTACAAAAATCTACTGAAATCAATCTTAAGCAGAAAAATAACCAATCATAATTTTCAGCACTAAATTCCAGCTTTTTACCACAAGTATATTATTCAGCATTTTTATCCAAGATAGCAACCAAAATATCATTTTAACCATGTAAAATTTAGTATATATACCTGAACTGTCCATTTAGATGAACCGGCATAGCGCTTGTTTGCTTTTATCTATACAATTGTTCAAAAGAAAAAAAGAATCAGCATGAGGATATAAATTCTGACATGCAAAAAGAAACTAGGCATCTCGGATTTACATCTTCTGGCACATCATCAAGATTGTCAAAAACTGCATCCAATGGATAAACTTTGGTAATCTCCATCAGCGAACCATCTGGTAATCTGGAAAATATAGTTTCTTATTAGCAATAGCATCACATAGTCTAACAAACAAAATCAGTAACAGTATTTAACGTCATACACGCGTGATTCGTCAAACTTTCCACGCCGTAGGCTGGACTCAAAAATATTCAGAGCCTATAGAAATAGTTCACAGTTAGTAAATGTATCACCGTAAAAGGACTGGAAAACATATGCACTGGAGGGGGGAGGTGTTGTTCCAAAAGTCAGCAGACAGAACCTCGTGAATTTGTATATCAACTGATAGGTACCCATTTTTTATCCAAAATAAACAAATAACTTACAGGTACCCATGTGCCAACAAGAATTTCAGCTCCGGCTGCAGCAAGAGATTTTGCAATTGCCCATCCATATCCATTGTCATCAGCAACACCAGCAATAAAAGCCCTTTTACCTACATATATTGCTATTTTCAGTAAAGCGATATTTGTTCTCATACTCTATCATAGCAAAATCCATATCTATGAAAAGATAACCAATCAAATTACAAAATTCAATAACAAGAGTCACTTAGTTTTGCTGAAATTATCAACAAAAAACAGATAAATCTGAATATTAGCTTGTTATTCATGTATTAAAGCATTGAACTATTATATAAACTGGCCTTGGTTGCAATGGCCAACATTCAATAGTTTTTTACAGCCAAGTGAGCACAATCTCTCCAGTGGCTGAGAGGAAACATGTTTGATTCTTCATGTTGACTTGTATACCAATTCAGGGCTCAGTATACTTTGAAATAATTGAAGTAGTAAATAGGGAATGAGAAGGTAAGTGTGTCAGAAATTTAACACTTCTCCTAAACTGTAGTTAGACATCAATGAGACATGTGCAAATAAAAAAGTGATATTAACAACAAGGAGCAGGAGAGAAAATGAACAATACCTTTCAGATTAATTGGCAATCCTGAGACTGCACTTTGTGCACTGGACTCAGTCATAGCCTTTGTGACACTTTTGACAGATTTTATGGACGATGAAGTGAAGCCCCGCCCAAAAGGTTGCACTGATGCAATATGACATGCACTTGCAAGTTTATTCCACGACCCAATCTTGGACTTGCCGCCAAGAACCACAGCCCCTGCATCTGCAATCTTTTGTGATGAAGGAATGCATGATCTTGACATTGCAAATTGCAAGCCAGAAAATGATGTTGTTGTCATCTTCAATGTGCGCAGTATGGCAGAAGGGACCCTAAATCTACATAAGGAAACTAGCATCAATCAATACCTTAAAAACACTATAATAGATTAGACTTTACTGATTTCTTATTTTTCAGATCCAATACTTTGACGTTAAACGTGGCATAGAGAAACAGGGAGGTCCAGTTACCAACAGTTTGATTAACAGTTAGAGTTTAGACAATTGAGGATGTCCAGATGATTATTCAGTTAAATTCATTGTAAAATTCTTTTTTTTTCACCAAGCAGCGTGAACTGAAAATTGACACATAAAGAGTAACTAAACCACAACAATAAAGCTAGGTCCAGTACACAGTGCAGCACAATGCACCTCGAATCCGTGTAAAGAACAAAACTTTAGCTCATATTCCACCGATCAAGAAAAACCCAGCAACATTCTTATGGGTAGTGAATAAATCTACATTTCCCACTAAAACCCCCCACAAACATTTTGGCAGGAAAGTGCAATAATTGAACAAGTAGAGGACATAAAAGCGAGAAAAGGAAGGTGGGGGTTACCTGATGGGTGATAAATGAGCCAATGTGACGAGTTGAAAAGAGCAATGCAAGAGAAAGCAAAGGGCTTTTTTAGTTGTAGCGGCTGTAGGCAGCTGGGTTGAGTTGGAGACTTTGGAATTGTCGAAAGCAAAGCAGAAAGTGAAGTCTCTCTCTCAAACGTACTACTGTTTATTTTATTTGGTGTAATATTTTTGGGGTAAAAATTATCATTATTTATTACTCCCACCCCCCTCTCCAAGCTATGGCAAAATAACACTCGACCGGTCGTCCCTATTCTTCGTCGTCGAATGTACACAAGTAGTATCCTAGCTTACTAATAGGCGCAAGGTATAGAGCTTTTCTACCAAAAGTGTAATTTTAATTTTGTTATAATTAGTAATATAACTATAATATTATTTATTTAACTATCATAAAATAATTATTCTATATTTTAATAATTTAAACTATAAAATATGAAAAAATTACATAATTATATAATTAACAATTACATATAATATATATAATAATAGAATTGTATATAAATATATAACTATATTATAAATAATTATAAAAATATTGTAGGGAGTGACATGCCCAAACTTGAAATCAATCTCATTTCCGCAAGTCAAAAAATTTGACTTCGACTTCAAAGTGAGATTTTTTCGTTAAAATTGAGACAAAATTGAACCAGTACTCATGAATTTAGTTTTTATTATCATGTCTAAACCTATTTTTTAAGCACTCATTTCTAGACAATGAATGTCTTATTAATTTTTAGCTACTGCAAGACTTGAAATGCATTGCATGATAATGTTATGAACATGTGACTAAACTAGCTAATTTGGCCAAAATCTCCATGTTGCTGTATCAATCTTTAAGATTACCAAATATTTTAATTTTAAAAATACATTGTGAATACAAATATACATGATAGAAAGCTAAAGAAGTTTGATGAGTTCCAAATTATGGACATATAATGTTGTTTCTACTCTTCTAATGATCATGAATTCTAGTTATCATAAAAGTGTTTGCATAAGGTTAAGTATATCCTACACAGTAGTATCGTGGACTTGAAAGTTTGGATATCATATCCTAAAGTCTAGTTGTGTTCCTAAATAATTCAATTTGAATCAACTAAATAATTTTGGGAGTTTTTATCTTTTGATTAAAAGATTTAAGTTCAACTACTTTGTAGAAAATAGTACTGTAGAGCAATCAAAGACACTTCAATGAACTTATCGAATAAAAATGTATAGGACTATGATTAAATCTTGCAATTGAATTCTATACATTAATTGAATTATAGTGTTTACCAATTACATACTTCTCTCAGTGTTTTTAGAAGGTTTTGGTCAAACACTTCCATCAGTTTTCTCTTAATTTAGTTCTATTTTGGTTATTTAAAAAATAAATTATGATAAAGCATAAACGCATAAAAATGATAATTATAATTATCTGAAATGTGTTTGGCCAATCGTCATTGTAAAGTATGGAGTTGTTCTATAATTCTCTATTATTCATATGAAGCTAATCACAAACACACAAATAACAAAAACATGGATTAGTCAATTCTCATGAGAAATTAAGTACAACAAGACCTAATTGACTAAATAAAGGTGATTTCAATTATGTAAAATTGGAGTTCATTTGCAGAGGGGTTTAGCCCATCATAAGCACACAAATAAGTAAAAAAAAACCTCTGATACATGACAGATATAAGAGAATAAAAAAACTACAATTACAAGCCTTTAAAATCTTCCTCACGTCCTTCCCAATTCAAATGAGGTATTAGACTATGGAAGGTCAATCAGAGTCAAGAATTGTACACACAAAGCAAAAGATACTGAGGACAAACATAATTTTTCTACTTAAGTGCACAAAATTACAACAATACAAAATTATCGCATGCATACAAAGTTAGAACATGGACCAAAATTAGCACACGTGTACGAGATTAGCACCCACATACAATTTATGCAATTTGTCTCTTCTGATTAACTGGTTTAAGCTGTCCTTGCAAAGGCTCAGTTAAGTCAGTTCCGCATTTTCACAAATCCTTATTTGAAAGTCTGAATGCTGACATTAATGCTCTTAAAACATCTCCTAAAATTGTCTTTCATCAATTCACAGTCTCAATCTTTTATTGGAAACTCTTAAACACCCATCTTAAAAAAAATAACAACAAACAATGTGTTTTTCTAATGAAAGTGTGTCACAAATAATTCAAATCGGCATGAAAAATCGTTAAAAAATACCATCAAATCTTGATTTATCATTAAACTTAAAAAGACATTCTTTACTTGTAATTGATAGTATATAATATATTTTGGTTCATTCTAGATTATGCCAATTGTTGGTGTAAGCCTTAAACGTCAGCATTTTATGCTTTATATTTGTATCTTACTTTCTTCATTATTATCTTTGATCTTAGTAATATTGTTTTAAAAACAAAATGTAACATTTTTTTGTCTTAATTATAAAAAACATATGATTATTTAATTGTTAAATTTTCTTTTTACTCGTAATTAATTGTAATGTCTATTAATGGTATACACTCATTTTCTCATGAAGTATGTACATTTAATGAGGTATCAACAAAATAAAGTATACTCATTGGTTGAAAAAATATATTTTGAAAAATAATCACCTCTTAAATTAATCAATGCCATAAGTTGTCTTCGAAGAAAACTAAAATTTATAATAAATTAACCAATCTAGTCACTTTCATTGGTCTTGATGAATTATATGATTCTTTATTATGTATATGACCAAAAGTAGCATTTTATTTATTACATGTGTATTAAAACATAGTAAAGTTACTGGAATTTTGTTAAAATTATGTTCTTAAACTCCCTTGTTTAGTATTATTGTCAATACAAACAACATTAATACATTGAAACTAACATGTGAATGGATTGGTGATCATGTATTATGAGTCATAGATATATGAGATATCAAGTATTCAGATTGATCGTGATTAGTGTAGCAATAATATTGATCCAAAATGAGAATGTTACATAAACAAGTTGTGAAAGTATCATGAGTGATTGTGAAAGTGATTATAATGTATAAAATACTTCAATCTAAAAGTAATTGTGATTCTTACATGAAGACTTATATTGTCTGATATTGTTTGTAATAAGATGATTATAAAGCTAGTTATTGGACATACATAGAACAAATCATTAAAAGAAGCGTGTGAGTGATCTATATGGATTTGTCTATCCATAATAGGAGTAATGCATGCAAACATTTTGTTATAGTAATACAACTATGTATGGTTGTATTAAATATGTAAATGTGAGATGTTGATCTCATCAATCTATAATATGTACCAAAGTATTGAAAATTGGATCGGATTGACCATTTGAATTGGAAACCGGTTTGACGTCTAGTCCAAATGGCCCTTGAAAATCAGAATGATCCTTGAAAACCAGGAAGCCAACAATTTGGACAAAAAATCATTAAACATGTGTAGAATCGTAGAACCTTGCAAACTTGCAAAGTTAACACTATAATAAGTTTGCAAACCTATCAGTGTCATTCTCACATTGATGCATGAAAAGAAGAAAAAGAATGACTTTAATTAAAGTTAAAAAGTTCTTAAAAGTTAAAAAAATTAAACATGAAGTGAAGGGGACAAACAAAACTATGAAAAAAGTCATTAAATGTAATGGAACATTGTATTATTTTTAAAAGTTATTTAGTGTATTTAAAAAGTTAAAATTATTAAATAAAATATTTAAAAGTTTAATACATTAAATTAAACATTATAATAAATTAAAATTCTATGAACAAAGTCATTAAAGGTAATGGAAAATATATTTACATTACTACTATTATTTGTATACCAATAAAACAAGATATATTATTGTGTTGTTAAAATTTAATATTGTAATTTTTGTCCTTAGTACTAATTTGACTCGTTTATTCTAAATGTAAACTCATTATTGTCTTTAGTATTATGGTATATTTTATTATACTTTTATATGTATTTTGAATGTTAAAAACTTGTAAAATGATGTTTTATTTTAATTTTTAATATTATAAAGTCATGTGATATTATATTTATTTAGTATTTTGCATTAATTGTTATTATCTTACTAATATCGTTTCAACTAGGGTTGAATCTTTAAACCTTAAATTAGTGCCTTGATCGGTTCAATAGTCGATCTATTTTAAAAATATTGTTATATACATATAAGAATGTTTTATAAATGGAATGTTGACACTTGACATTCCCTAAATTTATAAATAATTAATTCTTTGTTAATTTAAATTTACAATAATATTTTAATTGAGTAAATTATACAATCCATTTTTTTATTGTATCTGCTGATTTAACAAATCATTTTTTATACTTTAGATTTTTATTTTTATATGGTAGAGTAAAATTAGACTTTATTGTTAATTTATTTATTTTTCTCTCACATTTTTTTCCATTATTTATTAATTAATTTTTCATTATTTTAAAAAATATCACAATTTTAAGGAATTAAGAATTATTTTATGTTTTATTAGTATACATTGTAGTTAATTAATATAATTGTTTTGGTAGCCCAAAAAACGTAATGGTATGCTATTTAAATTGATATAACTATATTTGGGACCAACAAATCAATCATAATAAATGTTGCCCTCGGATTAAGGAGTTAATAAATATTAATTTATCATAATCAATCGTATGAGTAATAATTAATAATAAAAGACAAGATTGTGAGACTCGTGAATCTAGGTAAACTCATCAAAGTTCCATAAACTTGACTTAGAATTAAACCATAAACTCATAAGAATTTACTTAATTTAAAAAATATATTAATATTCTTATATATAAAATCATAACTAAGTATTGTAGAGAGTATGTTGGTAGCACATCACTTATCGGCATAATTCATAAAGAGAAAGCAAACCAAATAATTTCAATGGTATTGAGATTTAACAATATAAAAAATCATTTTTAGTTTAAAACTTTCTCTATTTTCTCTGTGCTCTCTTACTTTTGCATTGGACAAATTTGGCTAAATTTAATGGGCAAAAGTAACCTGTATGTGAGATTTTAACTCAAGCTTGGTAGATGACTTGTATCATGAGTTTACTTTAGTCAAATTGCATTTTTTTCACGGGAGGTTGTCTTATAATATTGTTTTGGTTGGTTGGTTTGAATATGACACTTGAGCTAATTATGGTTCAATTAACTGGTCTAGTATCAACAAGGCCTTATCTTAGCAATCTTACTAGATGAAGAAGGCATGAAATTATATAATAAAACAACACTTTTGAATTTAAAAGGGGAATTTTATAGAATCCAACAACACACTATTTTAGAAACAAATCTGGAGCCAAGGCTCCTACAAAGAGTTCTTCAATACTTTATCTTTAAGAACCAACTTTCATCTTATAAAATTACTACTATTTGCAAAATATAACTTGATACCGACACAACTCTCCCCTCTCACAATAACTGCCTTGCAAAACAATTCGTTTCTACAATAACTTGTAGCATTTTATTCCTACAAAATAACCATTCTTCATAGCATTTCCTTTAGACACTCTTGTATGTTTTATAGCTCATACCACTAATAGCAATAATAACACAATGTAATGCCAGTGAAATCCCTTCACGCCCTCTTAGCTAGCATTGTAATATTTTGCACACATTATTACAATTTACAATCCACTAATTATGTTAGCATAAAAAGGGGAAAAACTCTTAACAAAAATAAAAAAGGGAAAAAATATGCAATTACAATTGATGCGGATTCTTGAGTGCATTCACAAAAACAAAAACAAAATCATAATCACAAAAACATGCAATGGTCAGGTAGTGCTACTGCTACATTTCATTTGAGACAAACAAGGAATCGAAAAAAACCTAGTCTTGAACTCTTAAGCAGTCGCACTCAAACTTCACCATTGCGGTATCGCGGAGGAACCCTTCACCATCGCACTCGCACGTCGCAGAAGAAACACACACTCCGACACCGAACGCGAAGTGACGAGGATTTGAGGAAGAAACTAAAAAGAAAACAAAATAAGTAACACAAATGAAGTGACAAGGAAGATAGAAAATGAAGCGAATGAAAAATGACGCCATTTCGATTTTTTGCAAACTGACAGACTCATGTGAGTCTACGTTAACTATCCTAAGTTTGCGCAAACTCAACCGAGTCCACTAGCATTTTGATTCTACACTCTCTAAAATTCGGTGTACTTGATATCAAAATAAAAAAATAATAAATCTAATAAGTTAATGATTCATAAAATTTTCCTAAAATTACGATGATGATATGAATTTTTGTTATTTAAATTATAGATGATGATATAAATTATTAAAAATATTCATAACTATTTTAAAATTATTCTGAATTTGTGCATATTATTTTAAATTAACTATTAAAATTTTCATATTAATATTCCTAAAAATAGTACTTATTTTAAAAATCCGTGCTTTGGAATCATATGATAGATTCTGGAAATAATAAGAACTTATATGGGACTTTTTTAAATATGTCGTATTAGGATAGGAATTTATATTAGACTTTTTACTCTATCAACTAATTAAGTATATTGTTTGATTTTTAAAATTTATGAGACTTTTTAACCTAATTGTTATGGTTGTAAATGACTACAATTATACTGTCCTAATTAATATGACATTTATTGTATATAATGGAGCAATGCAAAGGGAATTTACCCACATTCTTAAACTCATGTTTTATTTTTTCGATGGTAATGTAAATGGTGGATGTGCTATTTTTTTCACATGCGTGTAGCTTTTGTACTCTTCAAGCTGGGGTGTTCGACACGTTGACATTGGTGACATTTTTTCAAGCATTTGTTTGTCTCATTTTTTTTTTGCCTATTTTGTTTATGGATTTGCTCATTGTTTTTATCCATACTTTTATACTCTTTTTACTCTGAGTGTTTGTCTATGTTAAGCAGTGACTCTTTTATATGTAGAAAAAAAGAAAAATTCTTTTACAATGAAAAATAGAAAGTGGAAATTGAGAATCAATATATCCTATTATTTCTTCTTTTCTATTTGTATTGTATCCTTTGTGCATTAATTTATAATTTTTTTTTTGCAATA
This sequence comes from Glycine max, assembly GCF_000004515.6. Lineage (NCBI taxonomy): Eukaryota > Viridiplantae > Streptophyta > Magnoliopsida > Fabales > Fabaceae > Glycine > Glycine max. The sequence goes on from NC_038247.2 coordinate 7,661,857, forward strand.
TTTTGGATTTAGTTCAAAGTATAATATTATTGTTGTGAGACATCAATAAAATGGAGAATGATAAAAAAAAACATTGGATTTTCTTATGGAAACATTTTCTGTTTGAAATATGAGTAAAATGGACCATTCCCAAAATTGAAGTAAGTTAATTAATGCCCATGATTTGATTTAATTATATATCTTTTATATTTGATGTTAATTTAAAATAATTGATTAATGCCCGTGAATTGATTTAATTATATATCTTTTATGATATTTGATGTATTAAATATAACTTAGTTTAATAATGTGCATTAAATTTCTGGAAATTTTTATAGATAAAATCAAAGTAATCAATGCCATAATTAAATATATATACTAAAGATAATTACATGATACTAAAAATCATATTATCAGCAACCAATCGATATAAATTATTTGAATTTTAAATACTTTATAAATTATTTAATAAATTTAAGAGTCAAACAAATATATTTGTTTTTAAAAAGGTTTTTGTTTATTATAAATTTTAGTTGTACAAAATAAATATTTATTATGTGCATACATAAACTAAAATACTAGCTAATTTTAATAGCCCCATAAAAAGCTAATTTTAATAGCCAATGATGCAAAACACAATAATAATTGAAATTAAATAAACCAGGTTTTGAATATTGATTGTAAAACTCAAAACTACTTTCATTGCACTAATATTTGGTTTGCATAAGTGGAACAAAGCTCATGTATATTCTTTAAATAAAATCTCACATGATGATTAGAAAAAATTTAGTTGAGAAGAAGAAAAATTCTTATAAGATAATTGAAATATTTACTTTTTTAAGTAAATATTTTTCTTAAAAAAGTAAATAGTTCACTTATAATAAAAAGACTTAAATATATTTTTGTTCTTGATAAATATTCATTTTTTGTATTTGGTCTCTAATAAATTTTTCCTTCGGATTGGATTCCTAATATTTGAAATTTTTTGTCTAATGTTCTTGTCGTTAGTCGGGATCCGTTAATTGTTTACGTGGTCGTTAACTAACCACGCAGACAGTCCACGTGTGATTTTTGCATGACTGGAATTACACATGTATGCTTATATTTTTGTTTCTTTTTGCAATCTGTCCCTTTGGACAACCCTATTCTCTGTTTACTCTTTTCTCCCTTTCTCGCTGTTGGGAATGACATGACGGAGTTTGCCGCTATGACCCTTTGGAACTCCTCTCCACCCTGGTCCTCGCCGCCTAGCCCTTGGTCCGCCCCCATCTCCAAGTTCTTCGTCCCTGCCCAACCCGAGCGTCATCATCTCTCTTAACAAATCCATCATTCGAGTCTAAACATAACCACTGGAAATAAAACCATTTTCATAACAAGTGAATAAACTTGTTTGCAAAATATTGGAGCTCGCAAAGATAGCAAGCCGAAAGAACACTCTCATAACTAAACTCATAGGCTCAACACCAATCAAATGCATCCCACAAAACATCTCCAATGACTTCTCAAACATTTGATTATGGTCAAAACCACATATCATGGTGTTCCAACAAACAAGATTAGAAAGAGCAGTTGTATCAAACAACTTGTGGGCAACAACCATGTTAGTGGATTTGTAGTACAAATTGAGCAAATAATTCATCAAGAAGATATTAGACTCTAAATCACGAGTTATAAGCAAATGGGCATGAAAGGTTTTTGTGTTTCTGGCATTGCACTGCCTTGAAAACTTGTAATCATGTAAGAACCCAAAAGGGTTGGAAAAGGTGGAATTTTCTCCATGTTAAACGTGTGAAACAAATGGGTTTTGTTCAAAAGTGAGGGAACATGAGAATCTGCAAGCAAGTTGTTGTGAACTTTTCCACTTGAACTTTTTATAGATTAGATAATTCACGAGGATTATACAAAAGCGGCAGAATGTGACAATTCTTCATTGTCGCCCACCACTAAACACCATCTTCTCCGTTCATGTTAACTGTGTCTCCATCTCTCTCCCAATCTTATCACCACCGTGACGTGGACCGCCACGTGACCTTCCTACACCATCACCATCAAATCTATCAAATTCGCACATAAAACCATTGCCCATCACCAGATCCGAACAAAACAACATCAAAACCACTACCCCGCGTCGCAACCACCTCCATGGATCCACTAATACCCAAAATCTTGTGCACAACCCTCCCTTTATTACTGTAAATGTTGTGTGTGCAAAACTCTTACCTTCAAATCTAAATCCCAATTTTTATTTGAATCTGAAATTGGGGTTTTGATTTGGGATTGTGAATCTGAATTTTAGGGTGGCACAAGATTAGGAATGAAGAGTGACTTTGTCAATTTATACTCTGGTATGATGCTTGTTGAGGCTTGGAGAGAGAGAAGAGATAAATGAAGGAGAAATGGAGGAGTGGCGACGTTTTGCTCCGACGGAGAAACAAAGGAGTGACTTTCCAAATGATGTCATAATTATTTTTTTAAAAATCCTACTCAGACAATGAGTGCACGTAGCACGACACATGACATGCCTGCGTGATCAGTTAATGACCATGTAAGCATATAACAAATTCTGATTAAAAGGACCTCATACAAATTTTTTCAAATATTACGGACTTGATCCGAATTTTTATTTTATTAGAGATTAAATACAAAAAATAAATATTTATTAGAAATCAAAAACATATTTAGCCCTAATAAGATTTTTTTTTCAATAACAGCAAAACCCCCATATAAGGGTGAGGTGAAAAAGAAAATGAAAAAAATCTAAACCCCCACATATAAGGGTGAGGTGAAAAAGAAAATGAAAAAAAATCTAAACCCCCAACGTATAAGGGTGAGGTGAAAAAGAAAATGAAAAAAAATCTAAACCCTTATGCCTGCCTTAGTTACGCAGCAAAAGGCCCAAAACCCTAACTCCTGAGTTAGCGAATAGAAAGAGGCGCGCGTAGTATATAATCACAGTAGCCGCGAGCTCTCAAACACACTCTGTTGTTTTCCAAAACCCTAATTTATCGAAAGGTAGGGTTTTGAAGAGCCTCCTCCTCCGTTACCAGTTTCTTCTTCTTTATCCTCTCTCCTTTCTTCTTCCATTCCTCTAACCTAAGATGGGCAAGTCAAGCAAGAAATCAGCTATCAAGGTATATGTGTTTGGTAGAATCCTTTTGTGAAATTCTTTTCTCATCGAACAGTTTTCGTCTAACTTTTCTTACTTTTTTGCCTTTTGTGTTCGTTTTGTTGAAGGTTGACGCTGCTCCAGCTGTGGTTCCGCCATCCAAGTCTGCCAAGAAGGGTATTGAAATTTTTCTCTATTTCGCAGCTATACCGTCGTGCTTTGTTTGGTCTTTTTCGATTATTGAATGTTTATACTTTATATTATGAATGAATGTTTTGGTTTATGGGTTGTAGTTATTGGCATGTTTGGTTTTCAGTTGGGAGGCCCTGATAGTACGCTCGGAAAGTAAAAACTGAACTAGCCTTTTGTTTGGTTTTCAGTCTGTTTCTGTTGTAAACTGAGTTTTGATTCAATTTTGCCTTGAAACTCAGTTTGCAATGGAAGAAAAGAGCTGGTTGTTTTTTGTAAACTCTGTTTGCCTAATGGAGTTTAATCATGCAAACTCAAATCCAAACATGCACCAATTCTTTTATCCTCTGTAACTGGCTGATTTTTTTTATTTCTATTGTGTGTTGTAGTAATCTTTATTAATTTGTGTGGTCACGGCAAAGCCTTGTTAGTATTGTTAACATGCCTCACAAACACAATAAATTGATATCTTGGACTTTCTTTTTGTTCTTTTGTTAATGATTGTTTCCTTGGTTTATTTTGATCTTTATGCAGGAGGCAAGCGACAAGCTCAAGATGAAATTGAGAAGCAAGTGAGTGCCAAAAAACAGAAGATAGAGGAGGTTGCTCAGAAGCAAAAGAAGGAGGCCAAGGTGCAAAAGAAGAAGGAAAGTAGTTCAGATGATTCTTCGGAATCTGAAGAGGAGGTATTGCACAAGTATATTCATGGTTAATGCATGATAAAAAATCCTAAATTTCGTGTTGTTTTTTGTTGCCTCTTTTTATGCTTTTCTTTTTTGGGCTCAGAAACCTGCACCCAAACCTGTACTTTCAAAAAAGGTACCTGCTAAGAATGGTGCTGCCCTGCCAAAGAAAGACAAGCCAGTCTCCAGTTCTTCTGAAGATGACTCCTCTGACGAGGATGAAGTGAATGCAAAGAAGCCACACAAAGTGGTTGCTGAGAAACAAAAGAATGGAGCAACCGTGCAAAAGAATAAGAAGGAAAGTAGTTCAGATGATTCTTCTTCAGACTCTGAAGATGAGGTATTGCACATGTCTATTAATGGTTGAATTTATAATTTATAAAGCTTGAATTTCATGTCAGCATAGTAATAATTTTGTCGTTATTTCCTCTTATCATACTTCTCTTTGTTGGACTCAGAAACCTGTAGCAAAAGCTGCCGTACCTTCAAAAAAGACACCTGCTAAAAGCAGCAATATAAGTACCCCAGCCAAGAAAGGCAAGCCAGCTAGCAGCTCCAGTTCTTCTGATTCATCTGAAGATGACTCTTCTGATGAGGATGAACTGGCTACAAAAAAGCAAATGAACGAAGTGAAAGTGCAAAAGGGTAAGGAGGAAAGTAGTTCAGATGATTCTTCATCCGATTCTGAAGATGAGGTATTGTACTTGAGTATTTATGGTTGAATTCATTACAAAGCTTAAAGTTTTGTCAGTTTCATATCATTCTGTTATTTTTGCTGCCCTTCTCATGGTTTGCTTTTTTTTTTATGGGGCTCAGAAACCTGCAGCAAAAGTTGCCGTTCCTTCAAAAAATCAATCTGCCAAAAATGGTACTCTAAGTACTCTAGCTAAGAAAGGCAAGCCAGCTGCCAGTTCAAGCTCTTCTGAATCTTCTGATGATAACTCTGATGAGGATGAGGTGAGTAAAACACCTTTTATAACATTGATAATAGTGAAAATTTCCAGGTCCATTAGGGGTGTGCAATACTCACAATGCCTTGTTTTTAATTTTTTCTATTGTTTTCAGGCACCAAAAACCAAGGTGGCCCCTGCTGCAGGCAAAAATGGACATGCTTCTACAAAGAAAACTCAGCCAAGTGAAAGTTCTGACAGTGATAGCTCTGATTCTGATAGCAGCTCTGATGAAGGCAAAGTAAGTTTTTTTTCCTTGTGACACCATTGTTCTGTATATATTCTCTAATATCAAAGTAGAAACCACCAAGTAAATGAATATCTTCTCCAAAATGTTCTATTCAGACCCACTGTCTTCTAGTAAGTCAGATGGAGATGATAGTATTTTTAATTCACTGTGTAATGTCATCTTATTGTGTACCTTTTTGGTATCAGAGTAAGAAAAAACCTACAACTGCTAAGCTGCCTACATTGCCAGTTGCTCCAGCGAAGAAAGTGGAAAGCTCAGATGATGAATCAAGTGAAAGCTCTGATGAAGACAATGTAAGTACTGGGTTACTGGATGTAATGGATTCTGATAATTGTTAGGTTTTTTTAATTTTTTTTGGAATGAGATGATTTATTCACATATTTGGATCTATATAGGATGCAAAACCTGCTGTAACTGCTGTATCAAAGCCTTCTGCTCGTGCACAAAAGAAGGTTGAAAGCTCTGATTCTGATGATAGCAGCTCTGATGAAGACAAGGTAAATTTTCTAGGTGTTCTTTCTTTAAAAAGAGTTTTCTTTTTCAAGTTTATATTTATAAGGGACCCAAAAGTCAATTGCACTCTTGCTAAATTGAGAATGATGCTTCTTATCGTCAATTATATTTACATTTATTTGTTTTTTTCTTCTGAATCTTACAAGTGCCTTCAATACCCAGAAGTTGTATATTGAAATGTAACTTGACTATTGCTTATCGAATAACTTTTTGTTTAATTGATGATCAACAGGGGAAGATGGATATCGATGATGATGATGATAGTTCTGATGAAAGTGAAGAGCCACAAAAGAAAAAGGTATGATGTCTTGATTGACTAAATAATTGAATAAGTTTGTTCTGTTTTGTTGCTTATTTTTATTTTTTCATTTGTTATATTTCAATGATGTTATTCTAAGGGTTGTGCCTTGGATATTTGAAAACCTATTTTTAAATACTTTAGAGATTGATAGTCATGATGGACTTGATATTTTCCTACTGAACTGTGGAAATTTTTGAAGTGAGGAAATGAGGATTTATCAGCTGTTGATTTGAAGTGATTTAGGTTTACAAGATATTTTAGTGGATGGGCCTTGACTTTCTCACTTTACAATACAAGTCTTGTATATTGTGAAAGTTACTGCTTATGTGCTTAGTTTTAATTTTTGTCTTCCTTTCCCCTGCAGGCTGTGAAAAATTCAAAAGAAAGCAGTGACAGTTCTGAAGAAGACAGCGAGGATGAAAGTGAAGAGAAACCCTCCAAAACTCCTCAGAAAAGAGTAAGCACATATTTATCTGCTTGAAAGTTTATTTTATTTAATCTTGTGACTTCCTGTGGTAATACAATTTTCTTCTTGGAAAACAGGGCAGGGACGTGGAGATGGTTGATGCTGCCTTGTCTGAAAAGAAAGCTGTATATGACTGTTATCCTCTTGTTTCCTTTCCTTCTTTTATTACCAGTGGTATGATGTTATTTTATCTTGAAAATTTGCAGCCTAAGACCCCAGTTACACCAAGAGAAGAATCTGGCACTTCAAAGACACTATTTGTTGGGAACTTGCCATTTAGTGTTGAGCGGGCTGACGTGTATGTGCTTTTTTTTAAAAAAATTATCATGCTTGCAGATTTCAGTTATTTATAAATACAATTTATCTTGTTTTAAATTGTCCAGGGAAGGGTTCTTCAAGGATGCCGGAGAAGTTGTTGATGTTCGTTTTGCTACAGATGATACTGGGAAGTTTAAAGGATTTGGACATGTTGAGTTTGCAACAGCAGAGGCTGCCCAAAATGTTAGTTTTTGTTACCTTATTCCATGTATTTTTATTGCAGGAATTTATTGATTCTGTTCCGGCTGAATAAAATTTATTTTTACTAGTTCATAGGTTGGAATTTCTGTAATTCAAGATGTTATTAATCGTATAGTGGTTTCTCTTTATCTTCGTAGTAATCAGAGCAGCGCTTAGTGACACAGGGCCTATTTTGTGTTTTTGTGCTATATGTTACTACACTGTTAGCTCTGTTATGCTTCTACAGCCATTGTTTTGTCTGATATGTTCCTTTGATTTGTGTATATGCATATCAAATTTATTTGAGTTGATAATCCGTTACTTTTTTTTTTATAATTGTAGGCTCTTGGGTTGAATGGACAACAATTGTTTAATCGTGAACTCCGGCTTGATTTAGCTCGGGAAAGGGGTGCATATACCCCCAACAGCAGGTAATTCTTGTATATTTTTTAATATTATCTTGTTTATGTCTGACCTCTATTTAATCCTTTTCTCTTGTTTTGTTAATAATTTTAGCAACTGGAACAACTCATCCCAGAAAAGTGAAAGAGGCCAGTCTCAAACAATATTTGTAAGGGGTTTCGATACATCCCTTGGGGAAGATGAGGTGATTTTATCTCTTCTATCTGACTGTTAAATTGAGTTTCATCATAAAAGTTGTGTTTTTTTGTGCCTTAATTTGTGTTAGCAGTAAATAAGGTTGACTTTGTTCTTTCAGATAAGAGGGAGTTTGCAAGAACATTTTGGATCTTGTGGGGACATTACCAGGGTGTCAATTCCTAAAGATTACGAGTCTGGTGCTGTTAAGGGGTAATTCTTTTGTTTTTTGTAAAATTTCCATTTGCATGCTACTGCTGCTGCTGTTTGTTACAACATAATGTGAGCTTGAAAACTAAACTTCTCGCTGCCACATACTTATGTTATTTGTCATATTCATCCCCTGACTGTTCCTGTGTAAATGGGTTTCAGGATTGCATTTATACCCACACGCTACCTTACAATTTGAACATGTCAATCTGAATTTTGGTAATATTTACAGGTTTGCTTATGTGGATTTTGGTGATGCTGATAGCATGGGCAAAGCTCTAGAACTCCATGAAACTGAACTTGGAGGTTATACCTTGACAGTGGATGAAGCCAAACCTAGAGATAATCAGGGTTCTGGGGGTAGAGGTGCTGGTGGTAGGAGTGGTGGTGGTGGTCGATTTGGTGCTAGGGGTGGTGGCGGTGGTCGATTTGGTGCTAGGGGTGGTGGCGGTCGATTTGGTGGAAGTGGTGGTGGCGGTCGATTTGGTGGAAGTGGTGGTGGTCGATTTGGTGGAAGGGGTGGTGGTGGAAGGGGTCGGGGAAATAGACCCAACCTTGCTGCGGAAGGCACAGGTATAATTCGTCTAAGCTTATTTTCTTCCTTCTTCCCATTGAGTAAACATTATTAATAATTTTGTGACGAAAGCATAATTCGACTTTTCTTTTTCTAACTAATCAATCCTTGTGATTCAGGGAAAAAGACCAAATTTGCTGATGATGAGTAGGGTGGCAACTCTAGCAGATACTTAAAGTTTAATATTTATTTTCTAAACTTTCCTGTAGTGTTGGCTCCCCAGTTTTGTTTTGGTATTCCGTAGTTAGTATGAATTCGTAGAATTCAGTTGTTATATGATTTGATACTTATCGCATGGATTATTATTTAAATATAGTATTTGTGGCTCTTCAGAATTATGCTTTCATTATTTGAATCAAATCCGATATTAATATATATTTTGTCTTTAGGGGGGATGTAAATGCCCTTTTGGCGGAATTTTTTTTGAAGGAAAATGAAAATGAAACTGCTCTTAGTTGGTTTTTTGAGAACGCATATTACAAGATTCATTTTAATTCTGATATGAAAATGAATTTTTGTCTCTGAATATGATTGTTACTTGGAAAATGACACAATTTGACGAAATAACTTTTTTACTATTCTGTTTACTTTGACTATCCGCCTGTGAAATTTCTGAAAATAAATATACTGAAAATTCTTCAATTTAAAGAAATTATTTTCCAATTATATTTCGATGGCTATGCTAACTCATTAATTGTAGATTTTTCTTAAAAGAAAGGCTGAATTCTGCCATTCTAAATTCAGATGAGACTTGAAATAATCATGGCTCACAAGAATTACGCTTGTACTTGAGAGTCTATAGCGCCTGTTTGGGCTTTTTTTATTAAATGGGGATATTTTTCTTTAACGGAAGTCTAAATTTTTTTATAACTTCAATTTAATTTTTTTTACGTCATTTCATTATTAATTTTTTTGTTAAAAAAATATGTAATTTTCATTTAAATGTATGGATTACCCCATTTTAAAGAAAAAAAGTTAAACTGAAGTTGTAAAAACTTTTAAAGATCGATTAAAGAAAAAAAAATGTTGTAATGGATTACCCCATTTTTGTTAATAAGTTAAAATCGACCCATATGAAAAATTTTTAAAAATTTGCTCCCATTGGTAAAAGAGCCGCCTGTTTGCATATATATAACCTATGCTTTCATTAGTAATGGTATACCCCAGATGTTTCTTTACATACAGTCCGTGTTTTCTAAGGAGAATAATAAATTTGTTTTCTTTCTGGACCACCTTTTAGTCTTATCAACAGAAGAAGCCAGGCTTTGTCGGTATATCTGAAAAATATTACCTGATTCTATTTTTCAAGGTTTCTTTTTATTGTTGATGTTCCTTGTACTGAGAACAAAAGAGTAATCAATATGACTTCCTTGGCACTCAACGAACTGACCCTCTAAAGTCTAAAGACTCAATTTTTCCACCTTGAACATGGATTTTGAGAAAATGACAGTTTAACAACAAATTCACAACGAATAAAAATCACATTCAGAACACATTTTCAAATATCTATTGTTTGATAGATGAAATGAGAGAAATAGAGAATTAATAAGGTGTGTCTCACGTGCATCCTGCACCTTCTATACACTAAATTTTCTTTATAATATACAAAAAGTACCTAATGAATGTTTACATAATCATGCAACCATTTCCATTGCCACCATTACCTTCTCCTCTTCCTTCTAGGTCATGGTCCCCTCCCTTGACTTGGCCCAACTCTACCTCCTCTATCAAGCATACGACCTCTGCTCCATGTCCTCCTCTACCCTCGTCTTGTCTAGCCGTCTAATACTATCATTATTGTCGGGACACCATGGCCACCACTCTTCCGGATGCCGTTGTCCCAAGATAATTTTGCACATAAAAAAATCAAGCATAAATTTGCTTTCAAAATAAATCATTATCTCACGCATGAACGCAAAGTGATCTTGTAATCTTAAGTCGGTGTGACAATCCTATGGATTGAAACCTAATTAATATAGGGGATTTTCTTCCTGCACCAAACATTTTTCCAATACATCAAACAATGAGAGGAAAAAAATCAAAAATACCCTTACAGATAACCCCATACGGATAATCCGTATGACCCATATTATATTAAAAATATATTTTACGAAATAATTTAAAATTAATGTCTCAAACCTGTGACTTTCATGTTATTAGCACAACGTTTTAACTAACTGAGTTAATAAACCAATTATATTAAAAAATAATTAACGCGATCAAAACTTTTAAATTATTTTATAAAACATATAATACGCATATAAGTTTACATAATAATTTTTGATCTAATAATATATTTTTTTACATATATAATTTTTTATTAAACTTATGATTCTTATTTAAAATTTATATAGAGAAAAAATACATTATTAGATCAAAATTAATTGTCACAAAATTTATTATGTAAACTTATATGTATATTAAATTTACATTAGAAATTTTAGTGTTATATATAGTGATGTTAATTATTTTTTAACATAATTGAACTATTAGTTCAATTGGTTATAATGTCGTGATAATAACGCGATCAAAACTTTTAAATTATTTTATAAAACATATTTTTAACAATCTGTATGGGTCATACGAATTTTATATAGGCCCATACGGATTGACTTACGGATTATCCAATCAGTAGGAGCTATACGAAAAAAAGAAAAAAGAAAGGGATGAAGAAGAAGTAAAAAAGATGAAGTTGGAATTTTAAAAGATAGGTTGAGTGTTGAAGAAATTTGAATGGTATCCAAAGAATAACCTTACTATAGATGTATGATAAGAAAGTACGTTGTTAGAAGTATGGTCCAAATTGGGCCTAAATTGGGCCTGATATGGACCTGAACAGCATTGTAAAACATGAAACCTACGACACACGAGGGACCAGGCAAGTGTGAACAGTGGAACACCGCACACGATGTTGCGAAGTTAGCTTTGCACTGACACAACACAACATCTCTTCTTCTTCGAAGTTGTATCGTATTGTATTGTATCTGTTCTCGACGCTCTTCTCGCACATTCTTTCGCTCCTCCTTTTTTTTTTTGCCATCTCTACACTTTCTCTCTGACCTCACCTCGCTCGCTTTTCACATCTAATAAGGTTCGTTATGGATTCATATATCTTCCACCTTCTTCTGATTGCACAATTGAGGGATTTTTTTTTTTCAATCACTTACCGTTTTATTCCTTCGAGGTGTTTTTTTTTTAATTCTTCTTACTATTTATTTATTTATTGGTAATATTTTGAGTTGTTAATTCGTTGGCGCTGCAGTGTCGAGCTTCGCGTGGATCTAGTGCCTTGTCTTTTGTATTGAAACATTAATTGATTTATTTTTGATGTGTTATGATTGCAAAATTATTTCATATTGTATTCAGATCCTTTACAATGAAACTTATCGTGGATACAAGATAGTTGGCTTTTCATATTTGATAATGTTGTTGCTTATGGCTTATTTTCGTTTTCAAATTGCCTGCGTTTAGTTTGCATGGTTGTGCTTCTTATTCTTTTACCATGTGCATACGAACTGTAATAGTCTCTTTCTCTTGCAATTTAAAGCATTCCCTATTTAATGAGAGTGGCAGATTCCTTGTTTGGATACACTTCTCCATAAGCACTTACAGGAGAAGAAAATAACAAGTTTAAATAAATTGGGCTTCTTCCATAAACTAAAATCAACTTATGCACTTAATTTTTATAAAAGCTCTTTCATTTAACTTCTTTAAAAGCTAAATGCATAGGCTGATTTTAGCTTATGGGGGAAGGTTAATTCATTTTACAATTTTACCATCCTATTTTCTGCCTCTATAAGTGCTTATGGAGAATTTTATTCAAACAAGGCCTAAGAGTTGGATTTTATCTTGCTGTTTTGTTGACTAGAATTTGACAGTTCTAGTTTTGAAGAGAGAGTGGGTTGGCCTTAAAAGCACAATATATCATTTCTAGTTATATTAAACTAAACGAATCCAAGCATTGAGAGAAAAATTTGTTTCACTCTCTAATTAGTTGTATTTAGAAAAAAGTAGAATATGAAGTTGCTAATTACTGTAAATTTAGTTGACTATTTACCTGGTTTTTATTTTACTTAATGAACATGCATGCTGTCAGCACTCAGCAGTACCTTGACTTGCATGTAAGTCAGGATCTTTTACAAAAAATAACTTTTCAATAAACTATTTGTATGAGTCAAAATATTTTTCAATAACGCCATTTCTCAATGTATTAGAGTCGTAATATAATCAATTGAATATTCATTACTTTTAGTGTTGTTAAATAGCGGCCATGACGCCACCATAGCGGAATGGCATGGTGGATTTTTTGGCCACCACCATGGGCAATTTGTGAAGGGAGGCCTGCCATAGCGGTGCCATGAGGCATAATGGCGTTGTTTATATGGCAGAATTTTGGCCTTCTACCATCTGCCATTGATAACACTACTTTTGGTTCCATTCTATTTGTTATGTGTCTTACAGAATTCTATTTAATGCTATGTGTGTGAATTGCTTACCCAGATTTCTAATTACAGTAATTCAATGTACTTGAGGAGAATACAATGCAGAGATCGGACATGGGCTTTGGTGTTGCAGCCATTGAAATACTTTTTTAGGCCAAGATTCTCTGATCAACGATGTTTTCAATCTTTGTCCCCTAAGACCACTGTGAAAGAATATGCTTCACACGGAAGGATCATCAGAAAACATCTTTTAGGTTTAGATTCATGCAGGCATACTTCATCTAGAAATAGTTTCACCGTTCCGGACAGAAGGCCTAGTTTATGTCTAAACAGTACTCAGTTACGTGCCTATAGTTCTGAAAGTGATGGAAGAAATGCAAGTGAGGATAAGCATGCACATGTTAATGATGGAGCTAATTTTGATAAAGGACGGAAACAAGACAAGTTTGGGAAAGATGTCAAGTACAGCAATTCACATGCTCGACTTGGAGAACAGGAACAAGAGGAATGGCTTAATAATGAGAAGCTTTCTATAGAAAGTAAAAGGAGAGAATCACCATTTTTGACAAGAAGGGATAAGTTTAAAAAAGAGTTTATGAGAAGAATTATTCCTTGGGAGATGATAAACATTTCCTGGGACACATTTCCTTATCACATTCAGTAATTACTTATTCTTCCTATTTGTTCTTTTCAATTTAGTGCCTTTTCTTATCTGAAATTTATTGTGGAACTGAATTGTATGTTTCCATCTGTAGTGAGAATACCAAAAATCTTCTGGTGGAATGTGCTGCTTCCCATTTGAGACATAATAAGCTTGCTTCATCTTTTGGCAGTCGCCTCTCATCTTCAAGTGGGAGAATATTGCTTCAGAGCATTCCTGGTCTGTCATTTATTCCATGATTTCTGTCCTTGTTATTCTGTTTTATTTATAATGTTTATTTTGGATGCCATTTCACTAACATTTATGCCTCAGAAATTTATTATAGTTTTTGTCTTAAGTCTGAATGTTGATGTTGTCCTTTTATCTTTAGGAACTGAGCTGTATCGAGAGAGATTGGTTAGGGCTCTTGCACAAGATTTACAAGTTCCTCTGTTAGTGCTTGATAACAGCATTCTTGCTCCTTATGTAAGTTCTGCCAAAAAATAGACATCATAAGTTATTCAACAGTTTCTTAGTATAATAGCAGTGATGCTAGAAAGAAAATATTTAACATTATTTGAATTGTCATGCAGGATATTGATGATGATTTATCATCAGATTATGAGTCTGATGAGGATAATGCAGAGTCTGGGGAGGAGGGCTCTTTGGAATCAGAGAATGAGGATGATAATGATGCTACAAATGAAGAAGAGTGGGCTAGCAGTACCGAGGCAAAGTCAGATGCAAGTGATAATGAAGATGCAATAGCGGCTGCTGAGGCACACCTTAAGAAGGTTAAAGCAGCTGTTCTTCGGAAACTTGTTCCTTACAATGTTGAAGAATTAGAAAAGGTGTCTATGTAGTTAACTCTTGTTTACTAGTAATAGGGTGTTTTCTTTTACGTCTTGGCTATGATAAAATAAAGTATTTGGTAACTGTGGAAGCTTTCAATTAGTGGACAGAATATAACTTAAGATGATGAATATTTAAAAAGTGGTATTCTAATGCTAGTGTTAATGCAAATCTAGTTGTACACTATTTTGAAAATTCACTCAATGTTTAGTTTCACCGAATCTACACAATGATTCTAGATTTTTATTAGTTATCTTAATTGAAATTCTTGTGTTAGTCTTCTCTTAAGAATTATTAATTTACAAGATTTTAAATAAATTTCTTAGTTTGAACTCATTCAGTTACTGGCTGCAGATAGTTTTATATCTCATCCTTACCTGAAACTTTTGACAGGAAGTGTCTGGTGAATCTGAGAATTCTGAGTCATCCAAGTCTAATGATGTCAAATCTTCTAATGAATCTGGATGCCAGCTAAGAAAAGGTAACATGTTCAGCTAGCTGGAACTCTGGTCATACATATGAACTTGCCAAATGATTAATCTTCTTAGCTATTTGCTTTCATTTTCTCATTGTATTAGCATTCATGTAAATATCTACATTACTGCTTTGTTATGTTTTTCTTAGGTGACCGTGTGAAGTACATTGGGCCATCTGTTAAAGTTACAGATGAGGATAGGTAATAAACTGATTCCCCTTTTTTTCCCTTCTCCCTAATATATTACTTTGTGGTCCATCATATCCTACACAATTGCATTTTTTATGTGAGACATTCATTTAATTTATTGAATAAGGCACACCTTATATGTTTTCGAGCTAAGTGGACATGAACTTGCTTATCTATGTTACTGTGGCGGCAAACATGACTGATTTTGATAAATCATCTTGGAAGATTTTTCTCATCCAATTACCTATTTTAAGCAGACTGATGAACAATTTGATGATGATGAGAAGAACAAAAGCAGTAGAAAATGGATAGAATTATTGCTTCATTTTTTTTTTCCAAATAAAAGAAGAAATTTTTTAGAGTTATGATATTAATGCAACTGAGGGATGAGAAATATCTTCGTCATAGAACCTAAAGAAAGTAAATAGCCGAAGAGGCTATGTGATAAACATGCTCACTATTTGCATATCAGAAGATGAAGTTCCTTTGCAACAGAGCAGAGCTAGAGCACCATCGGAAATGCTTATGCACAACTTGGTCCATAAAATAGAAAATGTGTAGGCACAACTTGGTCCATAAAATAGAAAATGTGTATGCACAACTTGGTCAATAAAATAAGTTATGGCAATTAAGCAAAGAGACCCCTTGTTTTTTTTTTTTGATCAGCAAAAGTATATATATATATAGTACCAGTGGCAAAGAGACCCCTTGTTAATGCAGGCATTTATTATTCACCAGAGAACCGCATAAATGATTCACTGCCAGTGTCATAAGTGATGCTTCCTTGGATTCCTGATGACCTCTTGGGATTTTGATTTGAGGAACTCAAGCTGAGAACTGAATCCAATTCTTAATTCCATTGTTCCCCCAAAGAAAAATGGATCTTCATTCATTAAAAGATGTTAAATATTGTACAAATAATGACAATTATTATGTGCATGGTGTTGATGCGATTATTGTATTGTTTGTGCTTTTCATGTTTGTGGCCATTGTGCAGCAAATACGTGGTTGTAATAGTGGCACTATTGGTAATTATAGAGGAAGTGGTGATACTGTTGGATAGGGGTAAACTTGACTCAACAAAATCCCAAATCTTGTGATTTGGATTCTTAAATCTGAAGAGTATAATGGAAAAGTGGAAACAACTTCCCATGGATTTTCATTTACTGATTTCTTTCCAATATAAGATTTTTAAGAACATGTATCTTGGAGTTTAATGATCCCGTGATTCACCAATGTCCTTTAGAGAACTGAAAATAGAAGTTCTTCATAAGATAATCTGATTTCTGAGTATAATTGATATTTCTCTATATCATGAGAGAGAAGTATATGCAGTTTTTTTTTTCCCATTGGAAGCCTTTGTTTTTGTCTGTTTATCTTGTGGTTGAATTATATATGCCAATATTTGGTGAGCGTTTCTATTTTTATGACATTTTTTTTCTTTAAATATTTTTCACTTTTTTACGGTAATAGTTTTAAGACTAGGTTTAAGACTATCCAGTTAAATGCGTTTGATGCAAGTCCTTAGCTAGTGGGTGCAAGTCATGTAATTTTAAACTTTTGTACATTTGGAGTTTGCATAATATGTGATTAGGCACCTGTAATTTTTATGAATGTCTTAGGACATAGTGCCCAAGTAACTGTGAAGCCCATGTACAATTAGAAAGTTGTCAAATATTTTGAGAAGTGTGGTTCTAAAAGAGTTGCCTCGGCTGTTTCTTGTACACCATTGTATCATCCCCGTTGGACTTTGAGCTAGCACTCACCTGACATTGGCATATATAATTTTATCACAGGATCATACTGGGGAAGATACCTACATTTGATGGTACAACTAATGCTTATACTATTATACATGGCAGGTGGGTTGGTAAGTCATCCCTATGTGTAGAAGTCAAACTGTTAAATAAATGCCTCTCACATTTTGGCATTTTCTTGAAACCCATTTTTTTTTTAAAAAAAAATGCTAATATGGCAAATAGATGATAACACATGATATAAAGTGGCTTGCATTTATTTGAGCTTTCCCTTGGGGTGCGGCCTGACCTGGAAAAGCATGCATGGTCACCCTACAGGGAATCCTACAGTCCTATAATCAGTTTTTACTTTTTAGGTTGTAGAATGTAAAGTGTTGTAAATCCTAGTTACAGTGATTGGGTGTACAGATATTAGGTTCGAGTATTGCACAATTACTCCTGATAATTTTCATTGGTCATAGTGAATTTCCTCTCTGTTCTGACCATGAACGTAAGCCTAATAGTTTGCTGTAGGTTGAACCTTGATAAATTTTGTATCTTTTTCTGTTCTTCCTATTCTCTATCTTTGTGCCCCTGGTTGCAGTTAAAGATGTGGCATACAGTAGCTGGCCATGTGAATGCAATGTAAATGTCAATGTTGACATTCACTTTAGCTCTCTGCTTTTCATTTTTAGGGTGTTCAAAAGGTTTCGTGCCTTTTATTTTTATCTGATGATTACCTAATAATTGTTTTCTTGGGTTGTTTATTTGATTTTCCTTTGTATTGGCAGATATCTATCTGCCATTATTCTGTTTCCTTATGTGATCAATGTGAGAACATTATGTGAGTTCCTTCGTGAAATGAAGCATGGGATTGGAGTCATGATGGGCGTATGGACTAGGAATAGTTGAATGTATTTGTATTGGATTTTATTCTTAATTGGTTAGAAATGTATTTGTCCTTTCACAACACCATTTTTGAGATTTATGGGAGAAGCAAGGAGGCTAAGGTATTGTGAGTTGTGCTCTCTATGCAGTGCATTAGATTTGAGTTAAATGCAAGTTCAGGCAGTGATTTCCTCTGTAAATCTTCTTGGGGATAGGATAGTTTTCTGGCTTCTTGTGGGTTTATCTGATTATGTTCATGGCCTTTTAAGGAGTTTCTTTTTCAGATATGCAGAGGGACTTTATTTCTATTTTTCCATGTTTCTACTGCTGAGGAGGATTTCTGATTGGCTGATCCTTCTACATTGTTTTAGAATTTGGATTTGAGCCTAACTCAACCTTATGAAACCATCTTGTAAAGTGAGGGTTGCCCCTCACTTATATACTCTTTTCGGGCTCTATCTTTTATAAACATTTTTGCAACCTGTAATACTAACAAAACTCCTGATTTTTTCAACATTTGTACGTAATGGAATAGCATCTGTGGGATAGTTTGATTATTCATTTTATATTTTTGTATTAGGTAAAAAGGCATAATCAATGGCTTGCATTTTGATGTGTATCTTTGACCATGTAATAACAGGATAAAGTGAACCTGATTTTTGTAAATTTGCATTCTTTTCATTAATTTCAGAGAGATTGACATGCTATGTTCCATGTTTCTTGATCTTTCTTTTTTATTTTTCCCCCCATTTTTTTTGGTCTTGACATCTATAATTCTTGAGGATTTTTTATCCTCTTATATTTGTTCCTTTCTATTCAATCTTGATGAATTATTTGATTATTAAAAAAAATAAAAAAAGTTCAGAGAATGAAATGTGTTGCCTTAAAGATGTAGCATCGATTTCTTTGTGTATGTTGCAAAATTGCAATATTCATTTTGATATTGTATGTTTTGTGTCTGGTCATCTAATATATTTTTTGGGGGACTAAATTATGTTTTTGGTCCCTCAAAATATTATGATTGGTTGATTTCCCTATTTTGTCTCATTTTAAATAAGTTGTTATTTGGTCCACAAACAGAAGTTTACATTCCCATGTAGTCCTTTTACTAAGCAGCCTCTGTTTAATTTGTCCATTAAGTGCCAATGTGGTTTTAAAAATGAGGGACTAAATGAGAAATTCATGATATTTGGGGGGGCCAAATGAAAAAATCATGATATTTTGAGGTATGAAATAATTAATTTAACCTATTTTCCACATGTATTTTATATAATTGTATTGTCCTTTTCTGGTCATTGATTTTTATGTCTGATACCGGGGTGTACTATTTTTAGGATGTCTATCATTTATTTTTGCTCTATCTCATGATGTGCTTAAAATTATGTCTTGATTTTCCTTTAATTCTTCAAAATATTTTATATTGATATACACAACAAATAAGGCACAAGTAAGAATTATATGTTTCAAAGATATGCTTATAGCTTGCAGGTCGTTCTTTTTTGCAATTTTAACCAAATGTGGATTTATTGCAGGCCTTTAACTAAAGGTCAGAGAGGAGAGGTATATGAGGTTAATGGAGATCGAGTTGCTGTCATCTTGGATATTAATGAAGATAGGGTCAATAAGGGCGAGGTGGAGAATCTTAATGATGATCATACAAAACCCCCAATTTATTGGATACATGGTAAATTTTTCTTATTCAAAATATAGAAAATGACAATCATCTAAATCTTAAAGCTAGCTCCCTTATATTTTCTATGTTTAGTTGATTGTTTAGAGATACTTTTTATGTTTCCAAATTTTAGCCAAACTATCAATTTTACTCTGCATTTTTAAAAGGTTCTCCCTTAAATCTTCAACTGAATTTCCGTCATTTATAAAAAATTATCATGGTCAGAATTGGACCTCCTTAATTCCTCATTAGTCTTGCATATCTGCTCTATTTGTTTCTACAATCCCTCCACTCTTGAGTCCTTCCTTGTCGATGACATCCAGCAGGCCAAACCAATTGTTGGACTCAAAAAAATTAACACACTGATTTCTGAATGAAAATAGAAATGATATAGTTTTTAGCCCAGATTTGCGTACGAACGTAGGGTTTCCCTCTAACAAGTAACAAGGAGTTGCCTTCTTTGAAATAGACAGAATAACAATCTTACACCTTAGCTCATTGTCACAAGTCTGCAACACAACTTATATATTGTTATAACTGTCACATTGTAACCTATAACAGCCTAATCCAAAATTAATATAAAAATAATAACTGCCCAATAACTTCCTAATACAGAATTATAACTGCTCAAATCAGATTATATTTTTTTATCAACAAATGTTAGTTGTTAGTTTTGTTGGAGCGATTCAAACCTATGACCTCTACCTCCCCCATTCTCCCTTTAACCACCAAGCGAACCTTATAACTCTTTCTCAAATCAGTTTGACCTATCATTTTGTTAGAAAATATACGATATTGGCTACAATTGAAAAGGTCTTATCGATAAAATTTTCATTTATCCAAGATCTAGGTATTGGTGAAAAAATGGAATGAGTAGATTTTTCTAGTCAAGCCATAAGGTTACGTTGATCTTTGTCAAATATATATGGCTCAGAGTTTTGATGATTTTTTAAAATAATTACCAGAGGTTGATGTAGTAGTTTATGTTCTAGGACTTAAAGAAAGTTTTTAGAATAATACTTGTGAGCTGTAGCAACTTTGATATAAGCATGTGAACTTGAACCTCCCTTTGGATATAAAAATATTTTAGTTCTTTTTGTCTATAAACAACTAAGACTTTTTAATTTGCAAACAGTTAAGGACATTGAGAATGATCTTGATGCTCAATCACAGGATTGCTACATAGCAGTGGAGGCTTTATGTGAGGTATTGTGCTCTGGAATTCTTCAATTTTTGAAATCTCATAGTAAGATAACTACAATCTTGTTTTACTGATGGGTGAACCTGACTGTTGCTTTTGCAGGTTTTGCATCACAGACAGCCTCTTATTGTCTATTTTCCGGACAGTTCACAATGGTTACATAAAGCCGTTCCTAAGTCAAACAGAAATGAGTTTTTTCATAAGGTTGAGGAGATGTTTGACCGGTTATCTGGCCCTATAGTATTCATTTGTGGGCAAAACAAAGTTCAGTCAGGATCAAAGGAGAAAGAAGAATTCGTAAGCTTCAATTGTTATTTTTGGTCATGAAGTAATAAGTTCTAAATGTTCGTGACTGAAATGCATTTACTTCCATTGTGCAACTTGTAACATTTTATTTTGACTTTTATCCTTGATCACATGTGATGTTTGACAGACAATGATTCTTCCAAACTTTGGACGTGTTGCTAAGCTGGTAATGCTTTCTATCTTTCTACAAATTTCTGCATCCCCTTAAACATTCTATTGTTAACTGTCTGTGAGTTCAAATTATGCTGCTGTCAAATAACTACTATCCATTCTTTTCTTTTTGAATCCCAATGAACTATAGTATGTTGCTAAAATGTATTGTTTCTGAATTTATTCATGATTGAAATTGGTGTCAGCTTTATCCTCCTCCCAAATGCACATTCTTTCTTTTCTTCCAAATAGTGGCTTTAAAGAGTTTGGACAATTTTTTCTTTTTATGCATATTTTGTTACCTTTGTTGATAATACATTTAGGATGCTGCTTGAGTCTCTTATAGACTGACTAAATATATTAATGGTAAATTTGAGAATTTCATTGGAATGTTATATTTTTATTTTTAATATAACATCTGCTTCACTTTCATAAAATTGCTTTCATGTTCATGTGCATTTGACTTTCCTTCTGTTATGGTAATTTGTTAGCCATCACTCTTGTTATTCTGTTAGTGAAAATATAGATTTCATGGGGACTTTTTATAGTTATTATGTGCTTGATGTGTAGTGAACTGTGAACCTTTTAATTTCCATTTTGGAGTGCATTAGATCAGGTTGAGATCTTCCCTTTAGCCATTTTTTCTTTAAGAGATATGTACATGATTGATACCTTGCTTATTTGCAACTTGCAAGTTATTGAAAACCATTAAGCTTCATGCTCATGCTTTTGTTTCATTGTTTTATATGATAAGAAAGCTATTTCAGTTAGATATACAATGATTCTTTGGTGGCTATATGCTACCATTGTAAATATTACCAGTATTTTCTTGTAACTCGTAAGATTTGTTATGGCCAATTCTATGGTGCCTAAGTGCACTTTTAATCTGCTCTGGTGTCTGATTTATCATCTGTTGAGTTGAATGTGGATGCTGAAACAAGTAGTCAATAAATTCTAACAGGGCAGGTTAGTGCACTTGGGGCATTGTGGAAATCACCAAATGAATTTTTATGGTTCCATCATTGAATTCTTTTTGATAACTGTTTACAGCCTCTTTCTCTGAAGCGTTTGACTGAGGGAATTAAAGGGGACAAGACATCAGAAGATGATGAAATTAACAAGCTCTTCTCCAATGTTTTGAGTATGCATCCACCTAAGGTAATTGTTTTGCAATTTGCATATGCATCCACCTAAGGTAATCATGATGAATCACTTAAGGTAATTGTTTTGTCTACACTACTACGAAGTACTACGACTACTACTACTACTACAAGGAGACACTTGTCAACACCCCTCTTAAGTTTGAAACATTTTAAATTTTAAACATCTCAGTACACTACACCATTACTGTAGGAACAATAATGAACAAGAACATTAAATGCCAACATACATGTCTTATGAAGATATTTTTTTCATTACTAATCAGACATATAGGAATATTATCATAATAGAAAGGTAAATGGCTTATTCACGTTGTATATGTTTCTACACATGATTTTTTGTAGTTGTTAATATATTTTCCTCATCTTTTCTTCATAGGCGTAGTAAATTTGGATGTTCATATTGGTGACCATTTCTGCAATGAATTTTCCCCCTTCTTCTAAGCATGATAGTAACATATTTCTCAAAGGCATACATTGGAAACCCTATAATTCTTCATGGAGCCAAAGCAGAAATGCTATATTGGTTTTACTGTTAATCAGCTAGATGGATCCTTTTAAGGTTTTCTGTTGAGGATTATAAAGCACCTAACTTTATATACAATTTGATGAAAATGATTCTGGTAGTTTGCCTATTAATTTTCTTTCTGTTCTGCACAGCTATTATTATCTTTGTTTATGCCATTTTTTCATCTGGAATTCTGTATGACACTTTGCAGGATGAGAATCTGCTGGCAACATTTAAGAAACAACTTGAGGAAGATAAGAAAATTGTGACTTCACGTAGTAATTTGAATGTATTACGGAAGGTAATTCTCTGGTTTCTGAAGCATTTATTGTTGCCCTGCTGATGATTTATCATTGATGATATATACAAAGGTTATCAAATCGAGATTCAAATCGTGAATTGCGAAGCTAATTTTTGAATTGTGAATCATTACCAATTGTAAGATTCAGAGACAATGCAAAATAACTTCAAATATATTATATATCATATAAATGATATGACGTGTTAAATGTAAAACAAAATAACTATGTCTCATAAAGCAAAATTATTAGTTATGAGTTTGTGAAGCTTCTATTTTAGAAGAATGGAAACTAAGCAATGAAATGGCTAAGTAGAGTGCATGCATTATGAGTGAGTGACAAATAAAGCAGTGATGCATTTTACAGCATCATAATCATAATTTATAGCTGGATTTTCATGTTGCAGGTTCTCGAAGAACATCAGCTATCATGCATGGACCTTTTGCATGTAAATACTGATGGCATCTTTTTGACAAAGCATAGTAAGTTCGACTCATTCTCTTATTATGTTCTAGTCTTTTTTCTTCATCAACCATTTTATTTGTATGTTTTCTTCATCCATAATGTATTTCCATTTTTGGATTGACATAATTTTAGTCATCCATAATGAATTTCCCTTTTTGGAACACAAATCTGAAATTGAGTAATGACAAACAGATCTTAAATTAAGAAACTACAAAATATTGGAATGTTGATTTATTGGTTTAAATTCTAGGAAGCACTCATACTTGTTTATGCATTATTTGATTTAAGTGTTAGTATTGCATTTAATTGGTTGGTTGATGATGATTAAGAAAGGGAAAAAGAGAATTATTAGCTTATTTTAAGTTTTCTTATTGTTTTTATCTTGTATGCACTTTATATTTGATCTATTTTAATGCTAATATGCTTCTAATGGTTTCTATTGTACAACTTGTGCTTTTTCTTTCATTCATAAAAAATATTATTAGAAAGGAAGGGAGTACAAGGTTGGAGCATAAGTTATCCCCTTAAAGAATGAGGGGTGGGGGTGGGGATAAGGGTTGCACCAGCTGAATAGAGCCTTGCAATTCCATTGCAATACTATCAATGAAAACCTTGGAAGAACATTGTGGCTGTAATCAGGGTAAAAATATAATTTGCACTCTAACATCATGGTCTAACCATGTCGATGTTGACAAAAGTTTGTTGAGTTACATTTTATTTATTTATTTAAAAGTTACAATAAAACATGCAAAATTAGTAACTTAATACTATCAAGGGTTCTTGCTAACAAGTGCCATAAGGAAGCTTGTTAAGCATTAAAAAATTGAAAGTATTTAACGAGGAGTATAACATTTAACGTAGTGGGAACTTAAAAAAGCTTTATTTTTCATCTAATACTTTCCATCTGAAGCCTTAACAAATCTCCTAATGGCATTTGTTAGTTGTTAGATTTGCAATGTCATGGTTTTTGTGCATCATGTGCTTTTGTTTTCAGAAGCTGAAAAAGTGGTAGGCTGGGCAAAAAATCATTACTTGTCATCATGCTTGCTTCCTTCTGTTAAAGGAGAAAGATTGTGCCTACCTCGTGAAAGGTAGAAATTTAAATCCTATTATTCTATTATATATATGTGATTGGGTAGAATTTTAAGGTTCACTTGTTCTTTTTGTGAAGTCTTGAAATTGCAGTCTCAAGATTGAAGGGCCAGGAAACTATGTCACGGAAGCCTTCTCAAAGCCTCAAGGCATGTTTTTTTATTTTTTATTATTGTTTTGTGTTAATATAAGAGATCTTTGTTGATAATTAAAATGTTATTATGCATGTGATTAATGTGTGGAGGGTATTTGTGTCCCCTGGACTATATTGTACTACACTGAACTATTATTGGCTTAATGCACTTAACATACATAAACCTGCACCCACAAAGGGTAAAATTTCCCAAACATCTATTTTCCTAACAATTTTACAATTTTAAATTCAGGCCTTTTTTTTCTTAGGTTGATTTTGTTCATATGAATATTGTAACAGAACCTTGCAAAGGATGAGTTTGAGAGCAATTTCATTTCAGCTGTAGTACCTCCTGGTGAAATTGGGGTGAAGTTTGATGACATAGGTGCTCTTGAAGATGTGAAAAAGGCACTTAATGAACTTGTTATTCTTCCAATGAGAAGGCCAGAGCTTTTCTCTCGTGGGAATCTGTTACGGGTAATGTTTTTTGTTTCTCGCATGCGTTCTCATTGTATCCAAATTGATTTTGTTCTCTTCCTTGTTTGTAACTAATTTGAAGAAACTTTTTCCAGCCCTGTAAAGGAATATTACTTTTTGGTCCTCCTGGCACTGGGAAAACCCTTCTGGCCAAGGCACTTGCAACCGAAGCTGGTGCAAATTTTATCAGCATAACTGGTTCGACCCTTACTTCAAAGGTAATTTTTATTCTTGCACATTTTCCTCTTTCAATTGATAAGTCTCTTGAACTAAAACGTAAAGAATTTGGTGGTTTGTCTATGCAAATTTTGTATGCATCTAACTTGCTACATATGCATGATATCCTATTATCTTTGATCCCCAAACAATGATATCAAACAAATATTCTAACACAACTTCAGCCCATATCTCAAACTCTCAACAATTTGTATTAATCTTACTATGTATCTCTCAAAAAGAATTTTTTTGTTTATCTTAGAGGGTGTTTTGGACTTCCAAATGGATTTATCAAGTAAATGTTTAATGATTAAGAGAATTAGGTTAGAAGCTTAAACAAAAAACTTGCAAGAAAACACACCAAGAGAATCTGAAGTGCAAGTGCTTCAATCTGGATTGGAGGATAGATAAATAGAATTATGTAAAAACATGTGGCTCTATAATTAACTAGTTTTTCTAAAATCAAGTTCCTTTGAAGTTTTTTGCTCATTTATTTTTCTTATATAAATTGATTCAGTTGTTTAAAGGTGTATTAGTTTCTTCTTTTGCATGTGATATCTTATATATATTTTTTTTTCCCTGATACAGTGGTTTGGAGATGCTGAAAAACTAACCAAAGCGCTTTTCTCATTTGCCAGCAAGCTTGCTCCTGTCATTGTATTTGTCGATGAAGTGAGTGCCTGAATGCATAACCTTTTTTTCATTAATTTTGCTTTTCAAAACATTCACGGTATACTTGAAAAATAATGTATTTTTATTTCTGGTACATTGGAATTTGCAATCTTTTTTTTTATTATATATTTTGAATTTTTAGTTCTGTATGTTAAAATGTTAAGTTGTTAATGTAACAGCAAATTTTCAAAATAGGTAGTTCAATAACTACTTCTAGTGGACCTTTAAGGACTAACCTTGTCTCTTCTCTGTGGCAAGTCTCTCTGCTCTTGAATGGATTAGTTGAAATGGAAAGAGAAAGTATGTTGCACACAAAATCTAGCACTTCTTTTAATGTCACATTTATAAAACCATTCAATGCATAGCAAGAAAATCAAGATATTTTCTGTCCCCTCTAGATTACACCATGAATTGTCTAGATGTCTAATGATTTCAGATTGCAGTCTCATGATTTTGGTTGTCCTTTTGGTTTTTTCTTCCCAAAAGGCTGAAGAGTAAAAGAAGGCTTTTGGATTTTAAAATTCATTATTTCTCCTTGTCTCTTTGGATTTTTTTCTAGTTAATTTATATTTTAGTCAATGGCAAACATTAGTTTCCACTTTCCTGGACTGTGCCCTCAAAAGTTAAAAAAAATGTTTAAAATGTGCCGTCAAGTCTACTTTATCAGTTTATCTGAGTCAATCACGGCATGGAAACTTGGTTTCTGACTAGAATCTGTATTGTAGGTTGACAGTCTGCTTGGAGCTCGAGGTGGTGCTTTTGAGCATGAGGCCACTAGAAGAATGAGGAACGAGTTCATGGCAGCTTGGGATGGATTGAGGTCAAAAGAAAACCAAAGAATCCTTATTCTGGGTGCAACTAACCGGCCATTTGACCTTGATGATGCTGTTATTCGTCGTTTACCAAGAAGGTAAACTTTAAGATTCCTCTTTGAAAGTTAGAGTTATTGCCTGAAGGGTCATATCCATTATCACATTTTTGAATTATGGTTGTCCCATGTTCTGTCTGATTTTTATACAGTTATATATTTTTTATCCTCTTTTTGTCTGAGCTTCAGCACTCATTACTTTTTAGGGTGGATATATGAAGAGTTGATAGGATTGGGTGGAAGTTAACAATATGTTCTGTCACTATTTTCCTTGACTGTTATGCTATTGTTGAATCATATTGTCAAGAATCAATTATCCCAAAGGCCAAAAGCTTAAGCTATACTTATAAGGAGAGTAGTTTAATAAACTATTAAAAATTTATACCGCAATAAATACCTTGATAGTGTAGATTGTGGAACTTTATTTAAATTCCAAGTTGACATTTACAATAGGGAAGTATTTGATAAATACTTGAAATTACTATTTTTTTGCTAACTAAGCTTTGGGCTGGCTCTATATTTCTCTAGGATATATGTTGATTTACCAGATGCTGAAAATCGAATGAAGATTTTAAGAATCTTTCTTGCACAAGAAAATTTGAATTCTGATTTTCAGTTTGACAAACTTGCTAACTTGACTGATGGATACTCTGGCAGTGATTTGAAGGTAAATATTGTCAAGTGCAACTGAATAGGAACTGCTATATGTTAGGCACCACTATGCTGGATCACATTAGGAATGTGAGGTATCAAAGGGAAAATAAGGTAGATATGGTTGAGAACGCTACCTTATTTCCTGTTATCCCTCACATTCCTCTTGCACTTCAGCATAGTGATTCTTACATTATAATTATCATACTTTTTTAAGCTGCAACATATAACATTCCATGTGCACCACTATGCTGCTTCATGCTTAAATTTGCAGAACCTCTGTATTGCTGCGGCATATAGACCTGTTCAAGAACTCTTAGAGGAAGAAAAGAAGGTATGCGGATCCTAAATTTGATCTTTCTTAATTGATTAATGTGCAATGAACATGTGTAAAAAGAGTTTTGTAGCAATTTCTGTGGTGATCTTTGGCAACTTACACCCCCATTTGTGGAAAATATTTTAATAAAGAAAAAAGAACAAATAAATATCTAATATAAAAAAATGTTCCTGTATTGCAACTGTGTTCATCAGATCTGGATGCTGTAAAAACTCCAGGAAAATATTTTATCGAATATGCCATCAGTTTATGTATGAAGCTGTCGATATTGCATGCCATAACTTTAGCTGTAACTCATTGAGGAAACATCTTATGCCTATAAGGAGAAGTTTGGTATCGGGGTATAAATGGGTGTGAAAAATTCATGGATCATTGAAGTTGGTTAATCCCTTTTGTGCTTTAGCATAAGGTTGAGACCCAAACAATTACTATTGAAGCCACTATCCTAAAAAAGTTTACAATTTCTTACTACTTTGATATGAAAATGGGAAAAATGTACTTGTAGCAGTTGAAGTATTGAACATTTGAATGCTCTTGTGTGTAAAATTCAACTTATCTATTAATATAAAATGAATACCTTAATCAATATGGTTATATTATATGCATGTCGAGGAAAGTAGTCCCCACTGAGAAAAAAATGTGTCATGATACATTAGTTTTAATTATTTGGTGAAAAGCAACAATAACTTACAAATAAACGGTTGTAGGCATTGGCTGTAGAGTAACTAACAAGTTCAGTTTTCAATGGATAGTAGAGACAACTGTAGATTATTATTCCTTGAGATGTCTACCTTCCTGAGTACAAAATAGTATTTTCCATCGTATTGGGCTATTTTCTCTGTCGATCTTATCTATTGGTTGAAAATTTGCAATGCAATGCTTCTAATATCAAATGTTGGTTTGTATTATTACTGAATCCTATTTTAAACAAATTAAAGTTTTGTTTACTTTTATATGTACTTTTAAAATTAAAAGAAAAAAATAATTTCCAAATGGTTTCAAGATGTGGATTCTCTTCTTTCCACGTAGCTTCATTGTTAGTATTTGAATTCGTAGTAGGTGCATTGTTTTAACCAATTCTATATCAGTGCTTTAATTTGTTTTGTTTGCCTTCTCACATGTTATCTCCATTGGTTTGCACAGGGAGCCAGTAATGATACAACTTCGATACTAAGGCCTCTTAATTTGGATGATTTTATTCAGGCAAAATCCAAGGTACATAATATTTTCTTTGTTCATTTTGTATTGTTATGTTTCTATGTGAAGTTCCAATGTGTATTAGTAGATCAGTTTTAGATGTCTCTCTTTTTTTAATGCATTTGTTGCGTCTATTTTATCCAAGCTTCTTAGATTCCTGATTACCACGAGTGTTAGAGTTAAATTTAATGTGTGCTCGTTTGAAACTTATTCAACTTATATTTTATTTCTCTGCACTGTCTTTCACTTTGAGGCGCCATTAATTTTTAAAATGTGTAGGTGGGTCCATCAGTTGCATATGATGCAACAAGCATGAATGAGTTGAGGAAGTGGAACGAAATGTACGGAGAAGGCGGTAGTAGAACAAAAGCGCCGTTTGGATTTGGGACCTGATTTTGATGGTTCCATCACTAACTTATCACCAATGCTTCTTAGCAAAGCAATTTACCGGACGTGGCAAAGAGCTCTAGATAGATTTCACCTTATACTTTTCAACGGCCTCTGCATTTGCTAATTTTTTCGTCCTCATTTGGTATAATTTTCGGTACAATCCAAATTTATTCATACGAATTTGTTCTGTTTATGAGGCTGTGTTTCAAGCTCCATTTTGAGCTGATATAAGAGTAATTCAGTTTAATGTGTTGTAATGAAATGTAGGTAGCCTCTAATTTTGTCTAGCCAATCTTATTTACGCTTAAGCAATAGGGGTAATTTCCCCAATTTTTTTTCAGCAGTGTTTAATAATTAAATGTCATCTCATGTATTGTTTTACCAAAAATGATCTGCTATGCACCTGTATATTTGGTTAAAGTGGCTCCCGCACAATTATTGGATTCATGCTAATGAGATTCTAACTATCAGATTTTTGTTTAACAAGTTTTACCTAAATCGTTCAGTTCACTACCATGTGGATCATTCTAAAGATTTTTATTTAACAGTGAAATAAAATGAATTAAGATTGTATTTCATAAAGATATAAATATCTTAAACGTATTATTTTATTTGCCAAAATAGAAGAAAAACCCATCAAATTCATAACATGTTATATCTAGTGCTCCTCAATAAGTCGAACCTGGTTGATAATCTAATTATTTGGTAAATGAACATTGGGGCTTTATAGAGTTAAATTAAATTGTCTGAATTAATTGATGCAAGAAACTTCCAGTTGGATGTTCTGAAGTAATCAGTTATACCTGTGTTGCCCTCACCAAACATTGAGATGAGGGGTGGCTATAATTTAAAATTTGGTTAAATTAGTTTTTTTTCCTTTTAATTTATTATTTAGGTTCAATTTCATCTTTTAATTTTTTTTATTCAATTTAATCCTTTAATTATTTTTTCAATTTGATTATCTAATTTTTAAAATTAATTAATTAATTTTTTAAAAAAATACATTTTGTGACAGTTTAAAATTATTTAACCAAATGTAATTTCTTATAATTTAAACTGAAAAACCAAATAAAATCAATTTAAAAATTAGAGGACCAATTGAAAAAAAACTAAAAGACTAAATTAAATCTAAAATAAATCAAAGAACTAAAAAAATTATTTTATCCTTAAAATTTTAATATTCCAATTTGTTTAAAATATTTTTATCCTTAAAAATCAAATTTTAATATTCTAATCTGTTTAAAATAAATTTATTTTTTTATCAAAAAAATCAGACAGACAAAAAATTTAAAATAACATTACTCAAACTAGACCCACTTAATAAATAAATCTATTTGATAAAATAACTGTTCAACAATTCGTGTTGCATCTACTTTAAAATTAAATTAACATGAATATGCCTTTTCGAAACCTTTTGCATCTGCTTCATTCTCAAAATACTTAAATAAGTATTTTTTTTAAATGTAAATTAAGCTACTTCATACGTAAACACGAGAAATTGTATGCATTAACATCATTTTACAAATAAAGGGGAAAGCTATGGACACCGATAAATATAGTTGACAAATTGATGATTTTAAACTAATACATGAAGAATTTTTCACCTCGTATCCATACTAAAACAGCTATATATAGTTGACAAAAAAAAAACATTTCGGCCATTGAAGCCGTCAAAATTAGCCATCTGCTAAAATATTATCCAAGAATCAAAACGAGATACGCCAGCCTATGCTATTTTTTTCCCACTCAACCAAACTGGAAATAAAAATAAGCAAACCAAATAAAAGACAAAGTTATGTACACCGATAAATATACATAAAAGAAAATGACCATTCAAATCTAAATTTACAAAACGGTGTTTATGTGTAGTGCTTTAAGTAATGAAGTAGCCATCTGTTTAACCAAGACTTGTCCATCTCTCCGTTCCCCTATCAAGTTTTGAAGTTTTTCAGGTAGATCATTCTCCACAATCAATTTCTTGGGCTGAGGGTGATGCTCATAAACGGCCTGCAAGAACAATTTTAAAAAGTTACACTGTAGGGGCAAACACAAACTTGCATGTTGCATTCATACATACTTTATACCGAGCCACATCAACATGACATCGAGACAACAATGTTCCATTCTATCTAATAAGAGGATTTGGATGAAACTGTGTCTACTCAGCCCACGTATTTAGTATTTATACTAAGTACATTATTAATACTAGAGATAATGTGCTTTGAAATTATCCACGTGTATAATGAATCATGACTAACAAATTCTAACACTATCCACATGTCCACATGTTGGAGAAGGATTAACTATTCTATCTACAAATCTTCCATTAGGATCAAATGATACAAGTGTTTGCCCTTTGTTACCCGACATTTATAAATGAAACATTTGCACCTTTGAATTTTATACGATAAAAATATCAAGAATTCAAAGACAGGAGACATTTTCTCACATTTGAATGAATGTGAAGAGAAACCAATTTGTCAAATGAAGCTCCAGTATACTTATTGTATCATTGTATGCATCACTATATTACTATCTGAAATTCTGGATGAAATAAAAATTTAAAACTTTTTCAAGTATGTAAAGCCATACTTGTGTGAACATCATATTTAGAAATTTTTTGAAGTTCCACAGGTAAAATCCTGTACGCCAGTTTGTTCATCTTAGTTTTCATTTTCTAGTATTAGCAAATATCATATATGCATCCGTACCTTTATTAGCCTGAGTAAATTAAGACGAGCTATAGCATCCTGATGATCTAGCCTTGCAATGAGCAGCGGTGTTAATCCATTAACAGCCAATGTGGTATTGATCCTTGCAGATTTTCTGCATAATTATATGATGACACCAATTAAATAAAATTCCAGCCAAAACGAAATTGAGAATAATAGCATTTGGATATAAGTACAAAATGATATTCTAATTACTGAGGCAGCACTAAACATCACATAACAAAAAAGTCCAGGTATATCTGGCAAGAGGGCATTATAACGTATCTGGTTTTCTAAAATTTTCTTTCCCTAGGAAGATATGTTCCTCACTTGTAATCTCTTTCTTTAAAAGAATATTTTATAAAAAGGAGGAAGTGGACTAGGAAAAAACAAAAAACTCAAGCCGAAATTAACCCCTCCTCAACATCACTTAGACAGAGGAACTCTACAACAATAACAATAAAAGTATTATTCCACTAAGTAAGGCCAGCTACATTGGTTGCACAATGGCATTGGACTAGACTAAAGCCAATTGAACTCTATAATGTAAACTAAAATAAATCAGCATTATTCCTTGTGCATCCAAAGGCAGTATCCAAAATTCTGATTCATAAATTTCAACTTTTCCTTATTAGTGCAGTAATGGCAGCAATAATAAATAACGAAGTTGCAGTCAATAAAGCAGGGATCATCAGAACATCAAATTATCCAATGTAAAGGTTTTCATTGGTGGTTATCCAGTTATAGAAGTGACCCTATAGGGTTTTGCTCTTTCATCTCTCTATAATTACAGTAATTCATTTTCACTTTAAGATGGCCAGTAAGGCAGTAACCAAGTTACTTAGGACTTTCTGGCCTCTCAGCCTTTCCATTCAGCCGATCTGATAGAATGTCTGGGGCACAGACCTTGAACCAATTATGCTTTTATCTTATAATTCCCATCTAACTATATGGCCTAAAAGGGAGGAACAATGAAAGGAAAGATAAGAAGCTAAGCAGCATTCCCAATGTCCTATTATATCTCATTTTTCCCATATATAATTACATGCTACAAAGTATAGAATTCATCTAGCTTCTAATATATCAGGCCCTGCATATAACCCAGAGCCTACTTTGGCAGAATCCCTAGTTCTTTCTCTGCCATCCATCTAATATAGGTGAAATACTTGTTCATCCTACAACTATTCCACTTCACAAGAGGAAAAGGGACTTTGGTGCAGTAACACTTTGTTTATGTCCTATCCATGCAAGACTAATTTATCAAATAGTTAAAGCATTCAAGGAAACAGAACCAAATACTTAAAAAATGGGAAAAATTAAGAGAAAGGAATTAGAATCCTATACGTGATGATTTTCAAGAAAGGCTCCAATATGTGTACAAAATGCTGCTCTGGACAGCCTTGGAAGAACTTCACAAGCTTCTGAACTGCATCCTTTTTCAGCAGTGCTTGTTCAACCTTCCTATTATCATTGTCGTGGGCTAAACAAACAGCAATAGAGTCTAGTGCTGTCACAGACCAAAGCTCATCCTCAAGAAGGTTCAAATAGACATCCAAACCGCCATGGGCCCTTAATTGCTCCCTTGAATTGCGAGATGCATGAGCCATGTCACATAGCAGAGGCAATGCATACTGTTTCAAGGGAGAATTTGATGTGATGAATAGCATCAAATGGGGAATGATTCCATTTTCAGCTGCTTGTTCTTGTCTCCTCTTATTTATCTTGCATAAATTGAATAGTGCGTTCAAGACCTATAGAAAATGAAATTTAAGATGAGACTCAAGCCAGGTTTAGAAGGCTGACGAAGCAAGACAAAGAAAGGACAACAAAAATTACAGACAATTACACAAATCTAGAAAATCAAAAGCAACAGTGAAATGAAATTGAAAAAGTTTGTCCAAAATCCCACAATATATTTAATAATAAGGTAACTACATAACATGCTAGACTCAGTACTTTCTACACCAACTTTTTTTTTGTTCATGCTTCATAGTAAAAGAACATTGTAGTTACTACAAGACCAGTGCTAAATTTATTTGAACTTAATGCAAACAAAAGTTGAGAAAGCATGGTGCAAAATATTATGAAAAATATAAGTATTCTTTATATAACTCAATTTTGATAACAGTAAGGCCAGCAAGACACACCTCGTGATGTATCTCTGATACAAGAGATCCTTCTTTCAGTTCAAGATTTGGTATCAAGTATTTTATTGCTTCAGCACGCTGAAGATTTTCTAAGCAATTTGGATCAGTTGACAGATGATTAATACACCTCAGTATCTAGAATATATACCAATACATAAATGGTCAGAAACCAAAGTAGTAGGATATAAGCTAAACTATCAAAAGATGTTGTCACACCTTCAACAAAATAGGAGGCTCCACCCTATTAAACATCTGGAAAAGACGACTGAGCAAGCTTTGGCTACACATATAAGATTTCACTGTGGTGTCTGCCTGTGCAAACTCAAGAAGAAGATCTGCCACTTTCTCCAGATACTCTCTGGCAACTTCTGCATTCAGCGATGAAACCATGTGGGAAAGTAGTCCAGACGAAGTAGCACTACCTGGTCTAGCATTTAGAACACCTGAACCAGAGAGTACACCTGAAGCTGTCTGTGATGCAATCCCAGATGTGGAAGCAGCTCCTTCACTGGAACCCAAAGTTCCTAATTTCTTGGGAGTGACTTTATGAGAAACTCTAGCACTAGAGTCAAGATTTCCATTTTCCCTTCCACGTTGAGAAACATCTGCACAACCACAAATACTGTGCCATTCATAAAGAAACACAAATGACAACCAAACCAAACAAAGATAGAAAAAAAGTTAATGTTATAAAAATAACAGAACAAAACAGGGATTTTATAATCAGCTTTGCTTTGAAGCCATGTTGACTATAGAATATTTGTAGGAATAATATAGGGAAGAACTAGAACTCAACATGCAGTTAGAAACTAAGAATGAAAAAACTTTTAAATATATATAACCTGAACCCTCACAGTTGACAATAACTTACCTGTGAGAAAATATTCAAGTACCAGATTCTAATATATAATTAGTCCAATTAATAAAATTATGAAAAACTAAAAGCAACAAAGCATTCAAACTTGTTGAACACTTTCACTATAAGTTTGGAATCCAACGCATCTTAGCTTATAAGACAAGAAGAAATAAACTATTACGAGAATGAGTATGCCCAGCAAGGTTGAAGAATCTTCTGATGGCAGGTTTTAAGAGATTTGAAAAGAAACATAATTTCTATAACAAAAATAAAAACAATTATAAAAAGTTTAAATTAAATTTTAATGATTGTTTATAGTATGTAAATTTCTGTTATTTGTGTGTTAATATGTATTACCTGCAAATTCTGCCATTAAAAAGTCTAGTTCACCATTTGTTTTCTTTTCAGTGGCATGTAACAAAGGGAGTACACTTTCATGTCTTTCTAATCCTGAAAACTGACGCATATACTCAAGCTGTCCAGAAAAGCGTCCAGATGGGGGCTCTTTATCCAACAAGCTAAGAAGAGGCCTAACTTGCTCTTGGTGCATAGTTCCTGTTACTGATAACCCATTTGATGATGGTTCTGTAGATTTTGGTGGCCTATCAGTTGATGTCCTGTTATTAGAAATACGTGGCTGAGAAGGATCAGTTTTCCAACGATCCATATTCTCTCGCTCTTTCAATGCACCTGCTGAAGATTCTCTGGATGCTTGGTTCAAACTCTTCTCATCAGCTGTTGCATTGCTTGATTGGGGTCTATCAACATCCACAGGGTAGTTAGCATCTGATCTTCGGGGATTGGATGATGAAGGTTCTAAGTGATGATCAGGTACTGCACGTCTCACTTTAGGGGGATCTTGCTGATCTACTGAAGATAGCATTGTCTCATTCTGATTGATATAAGGATGATTGGGATCCAAGATACCAGATCGTGGGCGTTGAGCTGAACCGTCAACTGAAAATCCACCCCCAGCAGAGCTAGAAGCTAATCGAGTTGACTCATTTAAGCTATAAAGAGTATTTATAAGCCTGAGAAGTATTCCATTCTTAGCAGCTATCCGGCAAAAATCATTTCTAGGCGTTGACTGCTGAAGCTTAAATACCTGCCACATGCCATCAATAGCCAGATGAACCATCTCCCTGTGACAGAGGTTCGTAGTCAGCTTTTGTTGTACAAATTTTGAGAACACAAGTAGAAGCATAAGTACATACAGGGTAGAAGGAGCAAATTTTAAAACAAATTCTTTTTACTCATATCAAAAGGAACCACAATACACAGTATTAGAATTCATTCCAGGCCTCACTCACTTCCAAATAACTCAAGGGCAGAGGG
Organism: Glycine max; assembly: GCF_000004515.6. Classification (NCBI taxonomy): domain Eukaryota; kingdom Viridiplantae; phylum Streptophyta; class Magnoliopsida; order Fabales; family Fabaceae; genus Glycine; species Glycine max. The sequence continues at coordinate 7,698,238 of NC_038247.2, forward strand.
TTCTGTGTCATATAAGAAGTATTATGGCCATATTCCTAGCGAATGTGGGGCATCTTAACAGTAAGGAATCCATCATAGAGATGCAAATATTATTTAAAAGATCTATGAAAAACCCAAGACATCAAATCAGAATCTGCAGCTTAGTGAATTAAAAGAAAGAACCAGATGAACCCAAAAGGCTTATGCTGTTAGGTGCACAAGCCAGGGAATGGATTTTACATGTAAGAAAGACCCTCACACAAAGGCCCTCAGGCCTCAAGCAGGGTGAAAGCACATGTTTATAATGTTCTGAAATTTTTAGGTAGAACAGGGCCAGAGAAGTTCAAATATTGGCATTGCATTGCAAACTATCTAGTGAAAATGTTAGTACTTCTGTATTAAGCACAATTCACAAACAACAACTAACCTGTACTTGGCATAATCAGCTTCAAGAAATCCCACTAAAACAGGTATTCCGCGGCAAGCTATAAACATTTGTAATGTCAAAGAACTGCATCAAGTAATAACAATCAATTCTATGCTTTATTTTCAAAATACAGAATCCAGGTAAAAATAACAATAACAAATAAGATACATTCCAGACCTTGACTGACAAAGCTGCTGTAAAAAATAAGCTGCTTCCATCCGAATCTCTCGAGGACGATCAGGTACTGCAAAGCTTGTGACTGCAGGAATCTGCCATTAAATTTTTCATTATATATATCCAAACAAAGATGTTTGAGAATGCTCAACAATACAAATAAGGTGCTCATGTTTCAGTGTTTTGTTACTAAATTCCAAATGGCATAAAAACTTGGGTCATCCAAACTGTAATGTTTGGCCTCATTTAATTAAAAGATATTTCTTCTCACTCCTTTAGTTGTTCTGTGTGCAAACTTGTCAAAAACAATCTCTCTTCTCATGTTCACCGTGCTGACAAATGTTTCAATATCCTACAATATATTAAATAATCCTTTAATCCAACAGTGCAATAGCAAAATTGCTTCCCCCATAATTGGCTGATTTCTTATCCACTAAACTATGATTTTAGCATATTTGTGAAATTCTTCATTGTTTTAAAAAAGTAATAATACTCAGTGGAACCAGCATTGAATTGTACCACAATTTTATCTACCAATGGTTGGCTTGGGGTGTTGAACAACACCACATCCTACCTTGCGTTGGGTGGTCAATTGGTCATGCTCGTGGCTTGGCCTCCTCTCAACAAACACAAACCCAGACGTTTTGTGGCACTGGGGTATGTTAGTTAGTAAGAGGAGTGCTAGAAACACTCTGTAACACACTCCTTCAAACACACTCTTTAATTAGTTAAAATTTATTGAAAACTACAAAATCAGTGGGACCTACAAAATTAGTGAGAGAATCATTAAATATGATGGAAGACCCAAAAAATTGTCATTTTCAACAAATTGCAACCAATAAGAGAGAGTGTGTTCAAAAAAGTGTGTTCCTAGCATTTCTCTAGTAATAGTACTCAGTGAGACCAACAATTAACTGAATGAGCCTTCCCAACATCAATTAAACAAATTTTAATATAGAATTCAACCCAATTAATCAGGGAAAGAAAGGGAAATTAGAGGAGCATGAAAGATACATAGTACTTACCAATCCAACAAGACATGCATTTTCTTGAAAATCAGTGTTGTCCTTAACTATTTGATTTATAAGCTGGAGCACAGAACATATGATCTGAAATAACAATTATATTTAAATTAAAATGTCTTCTTCCAAGCTACTAAATGATCAGTATGCCTATCAGTAATGAAAAATCAAATGAAGTACCAAGAAGAACAACATACACGTGTTTTAGGAACTTCTAGCAAATCTGTCAGAGGAAGTAAGCCATGCTGGGTAACAAAAACAATCTTCTGCTCTGGACGTTGGTGAAATATACCAATAAGTTTCTGACATGCAGAAACAATCATGTCTTCTGATTCCTCTGGTTTTAATGAACCCACTAGTTTGCTGAACTCAACAGCCTACAACATTGTGGTAAATACATCACAAATGCAAAACATACAAATCATCGGTAAACCAATTTCAAAAAACTTTCAGCAGGGAGGAGTTATAAGGTTGGCTTGGTGGTTGAAGAGAGAAGGGGGATGGGAGAGGTCGTGGATTTGAATCCCTCTCACTAACAAAAACTAACAACTGACATTTGCAGATAAAAAAAATCAGCAGGGAAGCAACTTTCACAAGCAGAGGATGGTTGTTAAACATCTGAGGCTAAAATGAAGGGTAACAGATATAATGTCACCATAAAATCCAACAAAAGTTACACATCGAAGAAACCGGTGGCTCTTAGAAGTTAGAACATTTTTGAAATCATAATGGCAATGTACTAGAACATTTTTTTTTAAAGAACATTTTCAAAGCATCATGATAAAATAAATTATGGAGTTCAATTGTTTGAATTTGGGAGTTGACAGAAGATGCCAAAATGAAATTTTGGCTGGCAAAAAAAGCAACTTGAGTTATTTCACAGAATTATGCATAACCCACTAAACCACAAACACGCACAAGGAAAATTACACTAGTGGAGAAAAGAACATTATGAAGCCTGAATGAGAAATGCTCAAGAACAATTACTTGAGAGGCAAATCAGCTAGTGATTAATGACAAGAATTAAAATAATGGACATCAACTGCATGCACTGCACATCAAAGAATTGGTGCAAATATTTGAGTTTAATTCATTTTCCCACCCTCTCCCCAGTCCATTGTCTTCCCTGCCCTCTTCCACCCATAGGATCATGGAAGCCATATTTGTAGGTGATATACACCAAATATATGGTCAATGTAACTATGTTTCACAAAATGACCCTGTAGAAAATCAAACTTATGGTTTATGCACAGCAGAAATTCATATGAAATGAAGAGGGAAAACAAAGAGTATATGCAAGAAATTACTTCAATACAAAAGATGTAATATACCAGGTTTACAAACATGAGCCAATTTTGAAGAATGAATGTTTTCTACCTTACATTCTACAAAGTTATGCTAATGTCAAACAACAATCTACCACAACACAAAATAACATCCCAATCCTAACATGCAAACCAAGAGAAAAATATGAGATGGCAAAAAAATGAATAGAACAAACCACATTATGCGAGGGAGGAATAAGTTATACAGAGGAAAGAAAAACCCTTGGTACCTGCAAAGGAAAAAGGTTCTCTCCAGGAAGTTTTTCGTCGAAGACCTGATAAAAGAGAGACAATAAAGAGTCAAAAGAATAGCGGCACAGGATTTTAATAGAAAAGGCTTAAATATCCAAACTGATCAACCTACCAAACCATCTATATCAATCACATCATCTTTTAGAACGCCTATCATCACTCGGTGCAAAAGATTCCCGCCATTGTTTGCCTGTCCAATTTCACTTTCCTTCTCCCATTGCTTTCGAGCAATTGTAGCTCTCAACTCTTTAGCCAAGTCATTTTTCACACCATCAATTGCAGATGCATTACCTTTAGTCATATGTGAAGTGGATGTAGAAGTGGACGCCTCTGCTACAACCTCCCCAGGTTGTTTATCCAATGGATGAAATAAATCATCCAAGTAGGCATCTCCTGGCGGGTCACTAAATCTACTCAGCTCATTTCCTTCCACAGTGATTGGCATCTTCATTGCCTTCTGATGGAAATTAGACAATTGTATGAGATTTCATCTTTAAAATAAAAAGAAAAGGCATATTCTCTTGATGAATTATAGCATCAACTGTTAAAAGCAAAACAGGGAAGCTTTAAGAAACCTTAGCTGACTAGACCTCTTCTCATGTACTGAGAACTCTTATAAATACTGTTCAATAGCACTTAATGATTTTCTAATTTATGTGGCACCCTGCTCACATATAACTCCAAACCCAAATTTTCAAATGTAACAAAAGTACAAAACAGAAATGGAAGTCTGTCTCTTAGAATATGGGTTTGGGCCTAACTCAACCCCAAAAGCTAGCTCATAGGGTGAGGGTTGCCTCCCATATAATACATGAAATCTACGATAAAAAAAATAGCAACCAAGTAATTGCTCCAAAAATGTTTCAAACAACCAATAATAATATGAAATACCTTAAGGGGACCATTATCTTGACCTCTTGGCCCAAAAGCAAATGATTTGTTGCCATTGTTTACAGAACTGTCTTTCCCTCCAACCTTGCTAGCCATTCCTCTTGATTGTGGAGATCCACCTTCTCCATTCATCACAACTTCATGAAGGTCTTTAGCATTAGAAATTTCATGATTGCCAGTAGACTCGGAATTAACCACTTCTCTGTTAGAAGTGAGTTTGCTAGAACCAGCTTGTAGAAATGACTTCTCATGAATGGCTAAAGTAAGAACCTGATCCGATGGAGCATCATCTGCTTTCTCTGTTTGTTCATTGGAAAAATTAGAATCTGCAGCATTGTCTTCATGAGCTTTGCTGCCATCAGCAGCCATAGTTGTATGCTCTTTTGCAGAGTCCTACAAAATACAAACTAAAGTTAAGACCATGATAAGAATATAATCTAATTGCTCCCACTATGTAGATTTATCATTCATGGTTATCAGTTTCAATTCATAAAATTATTAACTTAAGTAGAAAAGATATAATAGTATATTCTGGCAGCTTCCCACCAACACTAACCTCTTTCTCCACAGAAGAGTTTTCATAAGCACTCTTATGATAGCCACCAGAAACTTCTGCATCTGCAGAATCATCTTCCTCAATATTTCTGCAAGAGGTAGTAGCACTCTTTGTTCAAACAAAAAACTAACAATTATAGAGCTAAAAATAAATGACACTTGAACACAATTCAGACAACCAAAAAAAAACCCCTATAAAAAATCAAGGAAGGAGGATTGCCCATAAAAACACCAGATGAATAAGGAGGTAAATTCTAATTGTCATTATCCAAGCCAACAATAAAAAGAGAAACAAAAAAGCATAGGTTCCTTCCCTTATTAGTTATTATGATTTCTATAAGCACACACACACACACACACAACAATAACAATAATAATAATTATTGCTTAAAAGGATGATACACAGATCTCCTCGTCAGTGTCCTGCAAGGTGAAGAAGGAAATAAAATCTTATGCAATCTACCTTAGTGTTCCACTATGGCGAAGAGAAGACTGCAGGACACGTCTACAGTTTTGAATCCAGGGGTGAGACAACAGAGTTTTAGCATCAGGCCTTTGTCTAGCATCCTGACGTGCAACAAAATGGACATATAAAACAAGTTTTAGTTGCTAGTTTCATTTGATAGAAATACAAGTCTGGATCAACACAAGTATCCATCTTGCCTGTCCTACAATGGTAGAGATATAAAACTACATAGACAACAATTATATCATCACTCCAATCCTGAGAACAAATATACAAACAGATAATGTAGTACTACCTCCGTTCCTTTTTAATTGTCGGATTTTTGGAAAATTTGTTTCTATTTATTTGTCATTTGCAAAGTTCAAGATCACATTAATTACTCCTTTATCAATTGTACCCTTATTTGTCACCTAATCTTTAATTAATTTATATGTGCATTCATTGCGGAGTGGAAAGAAAAAGGGGTAAAATAGAAAACCCAACAACTATTTTATCATACTCAAGAAAATTTATTGTATTTCTTGGTTTCTACAAAACAACCTTAAAAGATAGATAAAAAGGAATGGAGGGAGTAGCATTTATCAAGCTAAAAATATATATTCTAAAAAGATGATCTCCATTTATAAGACATTATAAAACACATTACCTATGCTACTGTCTAACCATGTATAATTCATGTAATCAACCCCATTTAGTGGGACAAGGCTGAGATGTTTTTGTAATTTGCTATGCCTAATAAACCATGTTTCCAGTTGGATAGATCCATATTGTATTGGCAGTTCTGTCCTTAACCATTTTATAATCAATGAATAATACAAACTATATGCTACAAAATACTAAACGATAACATATCATCTCTCAACTTTTTTTTGTCCTATATGGAGACCAATATAGTGAAAGAATCGTAAAATAGACAGCAATAATTCACTTGTGTTAGGAGGTGGGTACAGACAGGAACAGGGAGCAAGAAAGAAGGAACGAATGCACAAAGAAAAGTGAGACATAATCACAATAGCATCCAAGTTAAAACAACATATACATAAGAAACATATTTCAACCAATAGTTAAGATCCAGTTTACCTTCTTAAAGCATTGAAGCAAAAAATCAGTAATATCAGGTGAAAGGCTATCTGGAATTGGCGGATGCTCATCCTGAGAGAAAACTCAAGAGTTATAAATCAAATCATACTTGTGTAGTTGAGCATATCAAGAACACAGGAGAACATAAAATGCACCAATTATGAACTAATTTGTCATACAATCACATGCAAATGCTATCATCTAACAAAATGCTATAAGAAACTGTTAAATCTGTATTATTCTGTGAATGATTTACAGCATATATATATATATATATATATATATATATATATATATATATATTCAAGTAAGATGCTATCTAAAAATTGAAGTAATCTTATCTTGATCTAACAATTTTGGATCAAGTAAATTATCTTATCAAAGGCTAATAAAGTAATAATAAGGAAAATAAATATTTTATTGCAACCAACAGAAACTTAGGTCCAAGGAAACTTCATATATTGAAAAAACAATAAATGATAGCACATAAGCAAACCTGGACAATACGGAAAAGAGCTGGCATAGGCTGCAAATCATAATAAGGAGGTACACATGTAAGAAGTTCAATAACCGTACAGCCAACACTCCAAATGTCAGAAGCTGCACAAACCCCAGCCATTTCTATAACCTGAAAAATTAAACCAAAATTATCAGTGAGCACCCTTTTTTTTGGAAGGCAAAAAATATATATATTATTAATATGAATCATAGCAGTACCAGGGGTACTGGTGAAGTATACATGAATACAAGACACTTAGTGTGTTGCCTTCCAACATAAACAAATACCCAACATTAATCCCATTACATAGGATAAATATACCCAGCCCATATTAACTAAAATATTCCACAAGGTTAGAAGACCATTGATTGAAAGAAATACTAAAGTTTTTCTCTCTGGTCTTTAACCATGACCATTTGAGGAATAAAGCATCGTCCATCACTTTAGAAGGTTGAAAGTGATTGCCCTCGAATACCAATTGGTTCCTATGCTGCCATATGGAGCTAGTCAATGCTACCCACCATCCATATCGATGAGATTGGTTTTGCCCTGCAACAAAACCCTCACAAAATTGGGCAAAATGTGATGCTGGAGAAGGTGTAATGGGGCCAACCATCTGGTTCCATCTCATGGATTCCCACCAAAGTCACTTTAATTCCCAATCAACTTTATTAGGTTCGCTAAAGTGCCAGCAAAGTTCTCAGCTCAACAAATAAACTATTTTTCTTGTTAAAATAAAATACATTATAAGAATGATGGAAGGGACAGTAGATCTGGGAGAAATGGTCCTCCTAGAAAATACACAAAGTAAATAGCAAACGAAAGTGGCTCAAAAATACAACAAAGTAATCCAAACTCTTTATATTCAGGTGTTAGAACACAATTTGAACAAGGAACCTATTAAAAGTTCTAAGCAAATGATTTAGCAAAAGAACATCACACAATTAATACCTCTGGGGCCATCCAGTAAGGTGTTCCAACAACTGAATGAGTGTTAACATCAGCCTCTGTTAATTTTGTAGCAACGCCAAAATCAGCAAGTTTGACAAGACCCTGAAAGCAGAAGTTAAAATGTAATTAGTATTTAGTAAGAAAAAAAAAAGCAAATTTTCTAGATTTAAACCAAGAAAAAACAAAGCAATATAACCAACTAGAACATTAAAAAAAATATGACAAGATCAAGAGCGATGTTAAAGGAAACCCATGGTGTGATACTGTAATACAAAATATAAAGCAGACCTTGGGGGGGGGGGGGGGATTGTTATAAAAGAAGAAATTTTATTAGAGATGGAAGTTCAAAAGGTTGTACTTGGCTCATCTAAAGTGAAGAATTCACTTTGGAGGGAACAAAAGAGAAGTTATAGCTATTGAATGAAAAATAAACAATTGAGATTGTGATTAATGCATGCACATGTATAACAAACTATGGAGTTGATTCAACCTCAATCACTAATTATTCAATCAATGGCTATAATTCCTCACTTTAGAGAAGCTAAATCTCAAAAAGGTGGTGGGATACAAAAGAATCCTCAACAAAGACAAAACAAAGGGAGAGAAAAACGGAGACAAAACAATGTGGTAGATCATGAAGCAGAAAAACAAATGATGATGCAAAATATAATTACTCTAAAAAATTACTTAGGTGATCAACATGGCAGCAGTTATTTTTTTATTACTAATTACTAATGACAATACATCCAGATACAATTAATTAAGTCCAAAATAAAAGGAAAGATTATATCATAAGAAAATTGGTGGATAATGCAATCTTTCTCACTTGGTCATGGCTGAGGGGGTGGGAAAAGGACTTCAATGTTCCTTTTCACCAATGGTCCTCAACTATGTCTTTGTCTTTTACCTAGTGTGTGATTTGTAGGGTAGGGCATTGTTATTTGCTGGTTATGTTCTTGTGTTTTAGGAGATACTATCTCCTTTGTTTCCTTGTAGTACTTCTGGTACTATTCTTATCATATATATAATATTATCTTTGGCCGTTCAAAAAAAAAAATCATAAGAAAATTCCTCGGCATACAGATTGCTTGATAGCATAGTGATGAAATCATTGTGCATATACACAACAAGAATAATTGCCAAAACACAAAGCCCTATTATATAATGAGAACAAAAAAATAGAAGACTTGCCTCTTTAGTTGTCAATATGTTTGCACCCTTAATATCCCGATGGATAACACCCTGTTCGTGTAGATAAACCAAACCTTCCAACACCTATCTCATAATATAATACATTTAGTATAAAATAAAATATAAAAAAATCAAATCCTGGAAAAACCTCAATGAATAGTCTTACACCCACAAACCTGGGCAATATATACTGCCACCAATGATTCTGGAAAAGGTCCAAATTTATTTGGCTTGATAATATTTGCAAGTGAGCCATTCTCCACATACCTGTGATATTGCAAAAAAACATGAAACTAAATACCCTTCAAATGATGCTATGATTAAATTTCCTTATGCTGTGAAAGAGTAGAGCCCACTTACTCAAGAACTATGTGCAGGTGACTTTTTGTCTTTGAAGATCCAAGATACTTTACAATGTTTTTGTGGTTCAAATTCTGCAAAATAATAATAATTTCAGAAACATGGCATCATATAATATCACTAAACAAATTCCACATGTGCTCAGCACCCAAAGATTAGGCCAATAAATTATTCATTATTACAGCATCAGCAAACATAGAAATTTAGCATAGTAGTCAATCATGTTGTGCCACCTCCACCTAAGGTCATGTTGAAGTCCTCTCAGCCTGCTATCAAAGCCATCATGGCCACTACAATCTATACAGGTGCAAAAATCCAACTTTGCCTCTGTTATCTATGGTTTCCCATTCTCCAACTTTGCCTGTTGGAGAACTTTGTGATTCCCCAAACAAGGTTTTCACAAAGTTTTTGCCTTTATTCATGTTCAAGAACATGTCTTGAGCATGTATAAGAGATGAAATCAAACATATTATCAATATTTTCCCAGCTCAGGCAAGGAGACCATGTTCCATTGGGTCCATTCCAAGTCTTATTAGTTTACGGGTATATTTAATGCAAGAACAGCTGTAGCATGTAGTTAATATCATTGCCTAAAGCTTACATGCACAATATATACTTGGAAGAAATGAAGCAGATAATACCATGACAGCTATTGATCAAAATAAAAATTCAATTGATAATGTAATACAAAATGCAATTCCAACATTGAGGAATAGAAGTACCTTCAACAAATCAATCTCTTGCTGAAAACATCGAGGCATCCATCAAATGACAGTATAATCACAGGCAAAGAAGCACCCAAATTAGTAAATGGAGATAATGAAATATCAATAATTAAAGCAACAATATAAAGACATCAAGAGTTAGACAAAAACTGGTATTGACTTTGTAGTTATTTTATTAGCTGCAAACAAATGTTGGTAATTCAAGTGTGCTAGAAAATGTTACACACAAAAAAGTGGTCTAAGAGAAGGTCAGTCATATAAGTAGAATGACCCATGAACCAAATGATGACTGTGCACTATTTTTTGTTGCCTAGCTTTAGTGATTTTGGCAGAATTGAAGAGGAAATTTTTTTATAGTGGCATACAATGTATGCTACTATCTGGTGTATCAGGTTACAGAATAATATATGTATGACTAAACATTTTATCCATAGCTGCTGGTTTAGGTGGGCAGCTCAGATCATAGACGTCCACAGGTATTAGCTTATCCATGCAATGAACAGTTTTACAAAAATTGATACTGAACATCCCTAGTCCCTACCCTCCAAATTGTACAGGAATTTGTGATATGATTAGGCAAATGGCTTCTATTTTTAAAGCATTTCCTTAACAAAGATGCAGAGGGACTGAACAGCTTTGCTTTATTGATGCTTTTTCTCTATAATTAAATATCTCCTGTATTTGTTAAGGAGAATCATTCCTAGTATTTTTTTTTCAGCTTAATGAATTTCTTCTTTTAGCAAGGATATAATAATAATAACAACAACAACAATAACAATAATAATGTTAAAAATAAAGCTAATATGGAATTTATATTGACAATGGCCTAGAAACTGAAGAAACAACATGAGTACTACAGTCCATAAAAAGACCAACTAGCCAATATTCCTTGGAACTCTGTGCAATTATGATGTGGGCAAAACTCCAAATACATCTCATCAAAACACTAAAAGAATAGAGTACAAGAAAGGCTATTTGCAGCCCCCATTGAGCAACCACTAAGCAACAATATCCTTTCAAATGCTAAAGCTAAGATGGTGGGTGGTTAGAATAACATACAAAAGTAATAATCCCCAAAATCCCAAGTAAAACCTTATTCTTACTCAATAAAATAACCCTAATTTCCACAGAAAATCCTAACTAAAAAAAATTGTCCTTCAGTAACTAGCATAGTCAGACAGTTAAAACACATTAATAAAATTCAATTCCAAGAACTAAAAAGTTGGGCGTGAAACGTCCTAGTAATCACATTTTAATTCCTACAGCCACACATTTTTTTTCAAAATAAGAGCAAGTTGAAGAGAAGGTAATCTCTCAACCTACCACCCCAACACTGGAAACCCTGGATTATCACTCTCATTTTCAACTAGACCAAAATCAACTTCATCCTAAAGGGGCTATCAGGACATCAGCTTTGAAGCATGGGTACTCCAAAAATGGAGGCATACTTGCACCAGGTAGAGGACCGCACTGGGTATGTATCGGTACATACTTGATAATTAAAAATTTGTGTCAAGTTTGGGTATGGCTCAAGTACAGCTAAGTGCAGCTTCGATTAAACATTATTTTGCAGCATCCTAGGGCTTCTTTTGCCTTGGGTCATCACTTGTCTCCTTCTTCCTACATCTCGTTCTGTAATTCATCTGTGCCTTCTTCAGTTTACTTCCCCATATCCTCTTTGAAAGGAAAACAATTGTGGCTGCCAACGATGAGGTAGTGAAACTTGCATTCTCCTCTCTATCTGCAGCTGCAACAGCATTTGCATCAGGGACAGTGTCTCCTTGTCTACTCTGGTGGTCTGTTTCCGATCTGCACCAGGCCACTTGTGTTTGCTCCTCAGCATCCTTGTGTCACAGACTACTAGACCAGCAACAGCCAGGTATTATCCTCTTTCAGAGCAGACCAGCAACGTTCTCTATGAATGCTATTAGGTTTATATATACACACATGCCTTTTGCTATTAGATTTGCCATTGCCCATTGCCAATGCTTAATGCGTAAAAATTTTACACACACACTCTGTCATACCTGTACTTAAGATTTGTTTTAAATTTAAAATACCGTATCCCACACCCATATTCACACCCAGTACCTAAGTCTCTAAGCTTTCCCATTTATAGAATAGCAAACATAAAAGTTAAAACTGAAAAAAAAAATGTTACACATTATATACCATGATAATGTTGAGATCCTCCTGAGCAATATTCTCCAAAGAAACTTGTTTAATGGCAACAAAATCTCCATTCTCCAGGTCCAAACCTTTGTAAACTCGACCATAAGCTCCTTTTCCAATCTCATCTCCCAGCATCTGCTCCAAATCTCACATACAAACAAAGCAATCAGCCATTAAAAAATCAAGCTATTCAGTGATCCAATTCCATATACAATTTAAAGAATAAAAACAACACAGAAACGCCAAATATTTGCAAATGAAATTCAACTATAAATAAAAAATTAAAATCATTCGGTCCAATCTCTAGATCAGAAAACATTAAGCAACTAAAACCATCCAATTCAGCATCCCTACCTCTGGGTCATGTCAAAATTACCTTCAAAACCAACATCTAAGCATTCCTTCGACCTCATTTTCGCAACCCCGCCACTATTTTCATTTCAATGCATCACACACAGTTCAACATTACCCCTGCACCCTAACACTCCCTCCAGCCCAACCCAGTGCAACTACCAACTACCAAACCATCACCTTGCAAAATTACTAATGTTAATAATATCCACAGTAATCTCAATCTCCGATTTCAACAACTATAGTAGTAGCCTTCCCTACACTAAGGTCATTTCATAGTATACTTACACATCTTTTCACACTAAGCATAAAGCAAAACAATCACCCAAGCTCCTTTAACTTCATTGATTCACAACAACACGAACCTAAAGCTAAAAAGCTTCCACTAATTGATCTTCAGTGCTATATTCAAGAGTCTCAGAGCAATAACACGGAGTTGAAAAAACAGATAAATTCGTTAGATTTAACTATTATTTCATAGAAATATTGGAATTTGGGTGATCTAAATGTTATTTTTTGAATTCTCTTTTGGTCAATCGTTGAATTGAATGTAACTGAAACGGGAGTCTCCTTTAGTTCTATATAGTATCCGCCGTAAACGTAAATATCATACAGAATTCGAATTATGACTCTTAATTTTATTTTTTTGAATATCCAATACATTCACAGCAGCATTACGAGAAAACATTGAGATCGAAGGAGGAGAGTGAAGAGGAAAATGGCGTACATATTTATTGTCGAGGGTCTTCGATTTAGTGAAAGCAGACGACGTCGTCTGGCGCGACATCTCTGTGGAGCGGCGATCGGAGAAAGAAAACCCTAGAAAGAGAACATAGAATCGCCGGAGAAGGGGACGCTCCGATTGGGCTAATCAATTAAATTAGTTAACAACTAGAAAATATAAATTTATAAATAAATGTAAAAGAAAAGAAAAGAAAATGTATGTACGTTAAGGAAAGAGAAAAGAGTTGGGTCACGGTGGATGCTTGATTTGTTGTGAACAATGGTCAAAATGGAATGTCCAAATTCTTATTATCTCCTCTGTCTCTCTCTCTCACTCATGGCTGGCAATGCTATGTAAGGACCTCTTACGTTTCTCAACTTTTCTTTCTTTTTCCTTTGCTTTTTCAAAAATCATATTAAGAAAATAAAATATTAATATCACAGCAAGTAGTTATCGATAAATTTGAATGAAAATAAGTAAAATACTAGACGAAAAAAAAGTTTGAAAACAGGAAGGATTAAAATCTTGAAAAGTTTTAGAACCAAAAACATAATTTACTTTGAGAAAAATAAAGTTTTTATCTTTTTTATCCAATTACTATTATTATGATAAGTAAAATTGTCCTTAAAAAATATATTATATGTAATTTTATAAAGAGAAAAGATTATATACTACAAATATAAAAATTTTTATAGATATAGACAAAAAATCACACATTTTAATCTTACAAAGATAAAAAACAAACAAAAAAATTTATCCTAAATGAACTTGTGATATTTTATCGGAAAAAAAAACATATTTTAATCTAACTTAAGAAAAAATTAACCTAACTTAAAAAATCCAAGTTAGGATGGTGTCTGGTCAATCGGATTCAAAAGTCGAATTAGGCCTGTCATCACCCCCGTTAACACCAGTCACCAACCAAATATTTCTTCTTCTTGGTCAATTATATGAATGAATATAATCATAAATGATTATGTACCAAAAAAAAGAAAAAATATACATCTATGATTCAAAGAAATTTCAAAAAATAAAAATAAAATTAGAATTCTCGGGCAAGACCGATTTGAATTACAAACTTTTTTGGCTCGTTAAAGTAACCCGGAAAGACCAAAACATTGAACCAATTCTAATATGGAATAATACAGAGCAGGAAACGCAACATAAAACTATTAAATTCAAAGGATAAAAAAAAAGGAATACACTTCATGGCAAGCAATCTTATGCCACATTTGATCCTCCTTCCTCATCATTGTACATCACCTCCCAGTCTCAGCCCTCCCCTTGCTTGAACTTAAGATAATGATAAACTTCACATTGTATGTTTAGATTCTTGAATCCTCTCTTGTATTGTATAGAAAAGTAAATTGTTTCTTTCTCATAAATTGACACCAATATTAGATGTCTCCACCAGAAGTCAAAAGTGGTGATTCTACAAAACTGGTTGGCGCTTTTGAGTCAATTCCCTTTGCCTTTTTGTCATTTCGTTGCTTTGACTTGTTTAAAGCTTGGTCAGACTGGGATACAATCTTGGACACAGTAAACCCTGCAATTTCAAAAGTATTTGATCTATAGGGTATTAAAGCATTGCGAAGAACAGCATCAACTCCTTCATAAGTCCAAACTCCTAACACTGCATCTCCTTTAAGTCCAAAGGCAAACCAACCGAGGCCAGCAACAGCAATGTCTACTGAACTTGACTCCCAACTGTTCCCACTGACATGGAATTCCCTTCTCACCCAATTCCCCAGTTCTTGTACTCGTTTTTCTCCAATTGGTGGCTACACAAAGAACAATTCAGACTGGTGTTATACAAGAAGAAACTTGTGTAATACTCGATTAAGAATTATTATGAATCAAAAGAACAACTTGCGTCTTTTCCCTATAATAACATAGAGGTCTAGATACATTTTGCATGGGTATAAAAACTTCACCTTAAGCATATTACAGCATCTCCATACCTAAGTCTTACTTAAGTTTATAGGTAATTATTTTCTGAAAATAATTCCACTAAATGTTTGAAGAGCACTGCCAATCCATGTAAGGGGTGAAAAACTAAAGAGAACATGTTACTAAATCCTTTGACTGGATTAATTAAACAAGATTAACATATTTCAAGGATATTTCAACAGCTGTTGGTACCCGCTTTTTTTTTAGTTTGGATATCACCTCAAGACCAAACTAAAAAAAAAATATAATAATACAATTTGTAACAATTAAAAGACAAATCTACTATTTGTAGGTCACTAACCCAAATAATTCTTTCAGAAGACACTTCACAATCAGCTATAAGCTTTATGGACTAGCAGTTGCAGAATAAGTAGTTAATCAAAATGAGCAAAGAGATTACCTGTAACTGGCACCCAAAATGATCTTGGAACATTTTACATGCATTTTCTATTTTACCCATATGTAGTGGAAGATAAGGAGATGCCCACACTGTGACGTAAATAGAATCCAAGGGAGTTTCTTCAATATCTAATCTCACTAGACCAGCTATGTGAATTGAATGACCAGCCTACCACAATAATTGGCAAAAGAATGAAGTAAATCAGGTTTTAACAATACACAAAAGATGAAAATAAGCAATTACACTGCAGTGCAAATCAGCATACATATACTAACTAACAAAAACCTTAGTAGCACAAATTAATTTCAATGTACTAACCTTAATTCTGTAAGTCCTAGGTTTCAATTCCTTGCCCACATGAACAAGCTTTTGCTCTTCCCTCATCAACCTCGTTGTAATCTGGTAAGGATGAAGAAGGCCGGGTGTATCAAACAGTTTTGCTTGACTTGAAAAAACACCCTCCACTCTAACAATGCCTAGTGTAGTCCCTGGCACAGGTGCTTCAGTCAGATGTGTAATCTTCCCTCCAGCATATTTCCCTATAGAGTTTATCAAAGTACTCTTTCCTGCATTCTGTGCTCCAACAGCCCACACATTCCCTCTAGGTCCAGCCAAATCAACTATATTATCCACAAGATTCTTCAGCCCCCAATCCCTCAATGCACTCACCATGTGCAAACTAGAAACCTTATTAATTCCACCCTCTCTTGCTCTCTGCCTAATCCAATGCTCCAACCTTGTTGGTGACAATGAACTAGGCAACAAGTCAATCTTCGTCACCACAAGCACCACTCTAGGCACATTCCCTGACTTACCCTGCTTCCATGCAGCAGAATGATCCTCAATTGTCTTAGAAACCAACTTTGCAACCTTCCTTGGAAAAGACCCATCAAAATCCACTACATCCACAACCATCAGCACCACAGACCGGGTCCCACTAGCTGATGCTAACTTCCTACCCACCGTGTGATCAAAGTCAAAATCAGGTAGCAAGTTTTCCACGGTAGGATCCTTCACCTTCCCATAGTGCCTCAACGAATGACAGCGCGCACACACCACTGGCTTCTCTGGTTTCCTAATCAAGTTTGCATCATCATCATCAAGCTTTTCTGGTTCAATAACAATTCCCCTTTTAACAGTGTTAGAGAACTCAGGCTCTTGAGCAACGGGTTCAAGATTGTTATACAATCTATAACTCAAGTCCTTCTCAGAGGGTTTGATAAAATAACCAGGGTGCTTAGGGTTGGAATCTTGCATATAAACCCCACAGCCAGGGCAAACATGAAGAGATTGGGAATTGACTTCATCGTAATTACCTTCACGAGAGAGGGGCAAATTCTGTTTCTCAGTTGAATCTGCAGGCTGTGAAGAGAAAAATCTAAACAGATTAGTTGATGGCTGAGGATAAAATTTTGGGAAGTTTTGGAGATGAGGTTTTGAGTATGGTATTAAGCTTGAGTGGAAATGATTTTGGCATTCACAAAGGATCGATAGATAAAAGAGTGGTTTAAGCTTTGAAGGGGAGAGGCTTCGAGCTACAAGCATTTCTAAATATTAATGTTTACTATGAATAATCTCGCGTGCGAGTTCAAAACCGCTCTTAGTCTTCAGCTGCAACATTAGAACAAATTAAACATATTAGCTATGGTAAATGCAATAACCACGGTAATATAATTTTGAAGTGCATTAGAATTCCAAGCCCTCTCGAGTATTTAATTTAATCAAACAGTTGGTGTGCAAAACAACCACGCAACCTCAGGCTCGCACTACAAATTCAACCGCAACCATTTTTCATGTGCAAACAAATTTCTAACGCTATAGCGATTCCCAAATCATTTGAATATCCCAATTTTGAAAATACGTAATAGTGCACTTTCTTTTTTATTTTATCGTTCACAGAAGAGATGATAGAAAGTAGAAACAAAGAAAGAGCAATATTGAACTAAACAGTGTATATATATAACTACAGTAAAGGAGAGGGACAACACAAGGGAAGGGCGTACCTTAACAAACCTCGGAGTGGAGTCGGAAGAAGACGCTCGCTGCAATGAACTTCAAGACAGCGATAAGTAACAAACAGGGATAAAAACGTAAATATCAAAATAAAATTACAAAAATGTATATATATGCATCTTTATTTCAAAATTTAAAATATAATTAATAAAAGAAGATAAAATGAAATTGAGAGACTATATATTAAAATAGAGCAAATTACACCAACCTCTTTTCTCATGTTTAAACTATTTATGATATTAATTAGAGTTTGAAAAATAAATTAATTTAGATTATTTTTTAATTCATTATATGAAAATCCAAAATTATCTCTCACTTACTTGATTCAATTAGTGTGAGTTCTACTTAAAGATAACTTAGACAAACAGACATGAAATATTAAGTAATGTCTTCTCCTCTATGTTCTTGTGTTCTCTTCTATGTCATTGTACTATCCTTTTTACATTGTCGTGCTCTCCGTTATCATCTTCTCCTCTACACAAACACAAATTATTCTCTCCATTGTTGTCTTTTCCTCTATATCATCGTGCTCTCCTCCATGGTGGTGCTAGCTCGTCTTCTCCTTTCAGGTTTAAAACTATTATACATGTATCCCTTGATAATTTAAAGTTATTACATATGCATTTTATGTGGTTTTAAAAATGTTCCACATGTACTCCCACGAAGTTTTAAAATACTATACATGTACCCTATCTTTTGCAAATAATACACAAGGCACTTTTAATTTACAAAAAATTACACCTGATACCTCCTTCGCTCCAATATCAAAAAAATATAACAAAATAATTGAGCATCATAAAAAACGAAAAATAAAATCAATATCATGAACATTAATCCAAAAAAACAAACTAACATCAAGTTTCATCATTAGCAAGTTTAAGAGAAAATAAGTTTTGATTTAGGGTGTTTCAAAAAATGTTGGATTGAACATAATTTACATTTTTTTTTTAAATCCATTGGGACACTTCACTTATCCGTTTGAAGCTTTGGAAAGTGTGAACGGACGTTTGCAAGGTTATAAACAATAAATCAAACATACACTTAAAAATAAATAAAAAGTAATTACTTTTATTAATTTAACTATTATTATATTTAAAAGTAATATGTTGAGTTTTGATTTCTTACTTTATGACTCAATTATAAATACGCATTGTGTTTAAAATTAATAGTGATTTAATTTTATTCTGGTTTAGTCATTAATTGGGTTACGATTAAAGTTAAAGATATTGGATTAAGCATTTTAAGTTTGATAAAATAATGATGAAAGTGAGAGCATAATAATAGGGAATCCTTTTTGCATTTTTTACACCTCTCCGTGTTTTCTATTTTTTTTTCTTCCGAAAACTAATTTTTAAAAAGCATTTTTAGATATTTCAAAATTTAATTTCCGACATTTATCTTTAACACTTTTATAAACTAATTTCGTAATGCAAAAAAATTTCAACATGTTATCAGTACACGTCTCCAACACACAAGCTTATTCCACTGTAAGATTTCTGGTACCAATTTAATTCCCCTCAGTCTTGACTTAAACGTACACTTGGAACTTGTTTCCATTTTATCCTTTTCCATCCTTGCAATTTTCATGCAAATTCTAGACTTCCCTCCTTTCCACTCTGCTTTTAAGACAGCTTGATATTTTGAGCATGCAACTATGTTCATACACCTTGCTTTGTTTGCTTGCTGGTTTCTCCTTCTAATCTGGCTTTATTGGGATACTTGCATTGCATCCTCAGTGTTTATTTAGTCAAGAACTCTTCCTTCTCCATTTTCACTCCAAAGACCATGTTGGACTTGAGGGGGTTTCCAAAAAGATTTTGTCATTTCCATATATCCCACCTAGTTTTTATGCCAGAAACCAGACAAATTGTGTACAATTCCTTGTTTCCAAATAAAAATTCCTGTAATAAACAATTGAGTTCTGCATAATATAAAGACTTGAAAGAAAGATACAATTTTCTTTTTTTCTATTAAGACAATAAATACATTAATCAAGTGAAGTTTATGAGATTCTCACTCAGTCTCTTCCAGAGATGCTTCAATTCAAATGGCACTATAAGAACAATCTCATTCACGATGGATGCAATATGGAAAATCTCACATGTTGTTGTCATTATTTTATAAAGGTTAAAATATGTTTTCTATTCCTAATAAATATTCAAATTTTTTTTTCTTGATAATTTTTTTTTTTTACATTAAGTCTTTAATAGAATAACAATTTTTTGATATTTAACATTTTTGTAATCCATGATAAATTAACTTATTTTCTAATAATTTTTTTAATTTATTAATTTTTTTCAAATGGACTAATAATAAATATTTTTTTTTCAAGGGAACAAACATAAAATTTGTTAACTATAAGGGACAAAAAAATGTCAAGGAAAAAAACAGTTTTAACAACACTGGTTCACGGATCTCGAATGTGAAGAAAAATTACGTTCATAATTGTCCAACTAGTAGCAAAGTAAACAAGTGGAATTTAATTCCACAAACAAGATTCCAAATTCCAATCCAATTAATAGAAGTTGTCCAAAATAGAACAAGACAAATGGATAAGCTAAATGATTGTGCAACCGAGTATAGATAAATATGGTTAGCCTTCCATGAAAAATCCCAATGGTTTTTTTTTTATCATCGAATGGCTTTTGCTATTATTTTAAATTTTTTTGCACTTGTTGGAGATATGGATAAGAGCTCATTTTACAAGATGATTCTTCAGGTGGAAGCATTCAGGCTCATTTTCTTCTTGCTATTGACCTTAAGTCAGTAACAATTGGGAGACACTTGTTGCGAACTGGGAGACACTTCACCAGCAGACCAATTGGCCAAGACAAAACTCCAATGGCAACACACACACACCATTGCTCCCAAGTCAATCTCTCAGTATTGGCAAACTTGTTGAGAAACTCAACCATCACTAGCTGAAGAACTACAGTTAGGCCCACAATTACCATGAACAACTTATTTTTACCAAGCCCTTCAAATATGTTCTTCGTCTCCAGCTTCCTTGCGTTGAACTCATTGAAGACTTGGCAGAGGACAAAAGCATTGAAAATCATAGTGTTCTTCACCTTCTCATTGACACCACCAAAGATTGATGATCTTCCCTCGAATTGTAAAGTGAGCAAGACAAGCACTTGATACACTGCTTGTGAAATGAGGTTCCTCCACATAACTCTAGTTATAAGTGGGTCAACTCTTCCCACAGGTGGCATATTCATGAGATCATTAGTTGGTTGCTCAGTGGCCAAGGCCAAAGCTCCAAGAGTATCCATTACCAGGTTTACCCACAGAAGCTGGACAGCTGAAAGAGACACTTTACCAGAAGAAACTGCAGCTACAAAGTTGATGGCAAGTGCAGCAACATTGACTGTGAGCTGAAACTGAATGAACTTTTGAATGTTTGCGTACACACATCTCCCCCGCTCCAATACAGTGACCACAGAAGAGAAATTGTCATCAAGGATAACAATGTCTGAGCTCTCCTTTGCCACGTCAGTGCCTTGTATTCCCATGGAAAGTCCAATATCAGCTTCCTTCAGAGCAGGTGCGTCATTTGTGCCATCACCTAAAGATATAAGGTTGGTTGGGTGGTTAAGAAAAAAGAGAAATAAGGAAAGGTAATATGTTTGATTTCTTGTGCAAAAAATTAGTTTGATAAAAAAATCAAACTGAATTAGTTTTGAAAATAGTTAAAATAATTTAAAAACAATTTCAAAATTAAATTGATTTTAAAAAATTGATTTTGAATTGGATTAGTTTTAAATTAATTTTTCAAATAAAAAGAAAATTTAAATGAAAATCAATTCGATTAACCAAACCGAATTGGTTTTATAAAATAGTGTACTCATTTTTTCTTGAATTAGTTCGGGAAAAAATCAATTTGATTTAGGTTTAGTTAGAATCCGAACAAGTTTTGTTGAACACTCCTACCTACCTGTGACTGCCACCACATGACCCTTCTGCTTCAAACATTGAACCATCAGAAGCTTGTCAGATGGAGATGATCTGGCCATGACTTTGATTCTATCAATCTTATCCATTCTTTCCTCATGTGAGAAATTTCTGAATTGAAAGCCTTCAACCACTGCTGCTTGATCATCATCCAATTCATCATCAAGAATCCCACATTCAGAGGCTATGGCCCTTGCTGTGTGCGCATTATCTCCTGTAATCATCTTAATCTTCACTCCAGCATTCTTGCACGATTCAACTGCTGCTCCAACTCCTGGCCTACAAGGGTCTTTCAACCCAAGTATCCCCAACAGTGTGAGTTCTGTCTCTTCAAGTTCAAGTTTTTCGCATAATAAGCTCTTTTGGGCAAAGGCAATGCATCTCAAACTTTTCGTTGCCATGCACTCGACAATGTTCTCTATTTGAGCCCTCTCTTCATCATCAATGATTATGATTTGCCCTGTATGGTCGTAGTAAGTTGAGCACATGCGCAATATCATCTCAGCAGCACCCTTCCAGTGTGTATGGACCCTGTTGTTGCTGCTGTTGCTTCTTCCTCTCTTCTCCCTCATCAGAATCCCACTTCTCTTTTTCTCAGAGTTGAATGTCTCCACATGAATTATCTCACAATGCTGCTTCACTTCATCGATGTCGCCCATCCCCAAATCCTCCACAGCCCAGGAAAGCAACGCTTTTTCAGTAGGGCTACCTGAAATTGAAGATATAAGATTGGTTGGAAAAATGAGAAGGGAGGGAAAAATCTTGAATTCGAATCCCTCCAATTGACATTTTTAACGAAACTAATAAATTAACATTTATCAAAAAAAAAAAAAAGGACCAGCTACCTGAAATTTCAGGCAATGATGAAGAAGTTTGGTGGGGATGAAAATAAACGCTTCCAGTGGTATTCAATCCTATTCCTTCTTTCAGCAATTGGACTAAACTCGGTGCCAAATCTTCTTCCTGATCCGCTTTTATTTTCCTTTTCCCCACCCACACCTCTGTCACCTTCATCTCATTCAACGTAAGTGTACCTGTTTTATATATGGAAATATATATAAGATGGGTTAGATGTTAAGAGAAAAGGAAAAAGGGAAAAGGCAGCGAGTCCTCGATCACTCTGCTAACAAAAATTAGCATATGTAAGTGTATTACCTGTTTTATCAGTGCAGATTGTTGTTGCTGATCCCATCGTCTCACAGGCAGAGATTCTCCTAACCATGGCATTGTCCCTCATCATCTTCTTCATGGAAAAAGCCAGACTCAGAGTAACAGCAAGCGGCAACCCTTCAGGGATCGCCACCACCACAATTGTCACCGCCGCGGCAACAATCGCCACAACCGCATTCACAACATCATCAGACTCGGTCCTTCCCCGAACAAATTCACGGTTCCCAAAGTCATCTCTCGTGCAACCCGCGAAGTAACGTGCCATAGACACCACCAAGACAAGTGCAGCCACCAACAACCCAACCTTTCCAATAGCAGAAGTCAACTTATTGAGACGCACTTGCAAAGGTGTCTCCTCATTATTAACCTCTTTATTGGTTATGAAACCCATCATGGTACCCCATGCAGTATTCATTCCCACAGAAGTAACAAGCATGCGTGCAAATCCATCGGTGACCTTTGTGCCTGCAGATAATAATAAAAAAGGGTTTTTTTCAATTTCACCATTCGCATGCACATGCACGTGGTCACTCTCCCCCGTCATTCTAGATTCATCCACCTTCAACGAATGTCCCTCCAAAAAAACCCCATCTGCTGGAACCTGATCACCGACCTTCAAGCACACGATGTCACCCACGACCACGTCAAAGGTTGATATGCTTTGTCGCCGACCACCTCGTACTACTTCCACTCCTCCCATGTTGTTACTTTTCGCAGAAAGCTTCTGGAACTGTTTAGATTGGTTAAAGTTGCTGACAGAAGAGACAGCAATGACAAGAATAACCGCTAATATGATGCTACCTCCATCGTACCATCCCTCCTTCCAACCATGTTGCTTGATCCCAAAGAAAAGAGAAAGTAAAGAACAAACCAAGAGAATGATGATGGTGGTGTCGTTAAAAGATTCAAGGACAAAAGAAAGAAAGCATTTGGAAGGAGGCTTCGTGAGCATGTTGACACCGAAGACACGTTTTCGGTGATCAATGTCATCCTTGTTGTTGTCGCCGATGCCATGCTTCAAATCGGTTTCAAGAAGTTGGGCGAGTTCTTTGATGCCTCCAACAACTTGGGTGAGAGACTGATCGATCATCATTTCGCTAAGAATAACGTTGAGTTGAAATAGGGCTAATTGGGGTGTTCATTATAATGTGAAGAAGATGGCTGTCAAAGCCATGCATTCGCCACCTTTTCTTGCATGTCTGGGGTTCGTAGTATATATAATATGGTCTCACCATGATAAGATACTGTCAAGACGACTAATAAAATAAAGAAAAACGGTGGTGATGTAACAAAAAAGAATAAAAGAGAGAATATAAAAATAGTACTATGAGAAGAACGTGTGAATTGAAATGAAGGGGAAATTTCGTTCTTGTTGCTTCTTGGAGGTTTCTTAATTACCTTATTTGTTGGATAGGACTTTGTTATTGTTCCTTGAAGTTTCTCATTGGTTACGAAAGAATCATCAATTTCAATTATTTGCTAAGATTCTAGCATAATTTTTCGAAGTAAATGATACCATTGATAATAAAGTATTTCTACATAGTAAGTTATTTGATTTTTACTATAATTATTTAAAAGTTATAACATTACTTTTTGCTTAAACTAATTAGCTTATCGGTGCGTATTGTAAATATTTAATTTTTTTTGACAAAAACAAATAACTTTTAGGAAAAGGAAAAGTGAAATAATAAAAAAAGATGAAAATACAAAAATATGACCCACGACACTTAATTCATTCTAAGCGCTCACCCACGACTCCCATTATTATTGGTCTCCACATAGACCATTTCTTATTATTAATAATATTAAAGTAATAACAATAATTAATCATCTTTAATGATACATATTAAAACTGACTCATTAACTAAAATTAGGTAATGCCATTCTCCACTTTCATGGAACAATTTATCTTTAAATTATAGGAATTTATCTTTGATTATTTCTTAAATTTTAAATTTTTGTTTAACTTACATTTTTTCTTAACTATATTTAACTTTTATTTTTTTATTGTTTAAAAAATTTAGAGAAGCATTTCTTCCCCTAGGAAGAAAGAAAAGAAAAATGTTTGATGAACACCCTTCAACCTATTCAACACCTAGAAAAAAAAAGATAAAAATTAGAAAAAAAATATAGTTATGATAGAATTTATGATGTGACATGAAGAAAAAGATAGAGAAAAATAAAAGTGTTGGTGGGGTATTTAGAATAGAAGTATTTGTATATCATTATCCTATAACAAAGGCTATGTCTTCTAAATAGATTAAAATATTTTTTTTATCTTTATAAATATTGAAATCCATTATAATGTGTAGTTGCTTGGATGGGATATATGTAGGTTGTTTGGTGGTGGGGCACTAATGTTGTGGGAAGGATAAATATGTTGGATTTATTGCTATGTCTTTGGTAGAGAAATGAGGAATGGAGGAATTTTTACTTTGGTTGTAATTATAACATATATAGGATAACATTTTCTACATTTTGTGAGAAGAAGATATCAAAATTTTTGTAAAGATGAAATTTGAACATTTCGATATTTATATGAAAAAAACATTTTAGTTTTCTAAATGTATACTCTCTTCTTTTCTATTTATAAGACATAATCAATAACTTTTTTTTGTCTATTATTATAAAACTTTATTTCATCCTTCTTATGAAAAATATAATAAGTATAGATAAATTTAATGTTAATAACTAAATAAATTAATTTTTTTGATGAGCATAAATCAGTAAATTATGTTTTATAATTAGGGCCAAAGAGAGTGAAAAAAACAGGTTCTGTATTGTCAAACACAATATAGACAACTTACCCATGCTAGTTTGACGCCTAAAAATATACAAAAAAGCAAACTTTCATGGGAAAAAAAAGGAGTAATGAACACTGCAGCACGTCTTTAAATCACTGTTGCTCGGTATTTGTAGTGACTTAATAAATGAATACCATTATTATATATGGAAACCTAATAAATTATATTGCATAGCAAACGTTTCTAAATTTTTTGTACATAAGACCATTGTGGCTCACAAGGTACATGTAAACTCACAAGGTACAATAATCTCTGAGAACTTGCCTAGCAAGATCAAGAGCACCACTTTTTTTGTAGATTAAATGCAAATTGTAAGCTGCCTCTCTGCGAAGGTCACAGTAACCAGGTTTATGAGTTTCGATGATATCTGAATTTTCATTGGGAAGTTTTGGAATTGGATAGTCTCTCTCGCACATAGCAATCACTTTCTCATAATAAATAACCGCCAGAGTTACAAGTCCAACATGATGGAATGCCCGAGCTATGTTGTACAAGGATTCCTGCAAAAAAATTAATTGCTTACCTCACTACTCTCACCGTATGAAAAAGCAAGAAACTCATCAAAATAATCACCTACCTATGTTCAATATCAGAAAATCTGTTACTTCAATTCATTTAAAGTAGCTCAACGATTTTTCAAGAATCAATAAATTGGACGCTCTAAGCAAATCAGAGTTGAGACGAGATCCTAATGATAGATGATTGGTCAAATTATAAAAACCATTCCTTTATACTAAATTACACAATCCTTTATTTTTTTTTTTTTGGAATTTCTACTATAAAAATTTATGTTCCATTAAACATTTTGTTCTAAAAATGTTTATATCTCTCCAAAACATATTTTAAACAGCTTTCAGAATTTAAGTTCTAGAAGTGATTAACAAAACATTCCAGAATTGAATTGCCAGAAAACATTCAAAAACACTTCCATAAATTTATTTCCGGAATTTTAATTCTAGAAAGAAATTAACTCACCCATGTTATTTACAAGGGGGATAGCATTGGAATAATTTTTTTAAGAAAGAATAAATGGTGGTGTGATTATAAAAATAAAAGTGGTGCAAAAAGCAATCACCAAGATGGAGTGATCTCGAAAATCAACATATTGCGACCCACATTTAACTGGGCTCTCCCGTGACTTAATACAGGTTGGTCGTATATTCTGGCTAAACCCACTATATATGCAAGCGACACTTTCACATTTCTTTTGTTTTAGAAAAATAAACACTAGAAAATTAAGAATTAACTAGTATTGCATAGGATAAAAGTTTATTTTATATAATTAAAGTTCATAATAAATAAGTATTTTTAGTGTATAAATTATATTATAATTCAGATTCATATTAAATAAATATTTTCGAATATATAAATTATAATTTTGGATTCACAATGAACAACTTAAATTGTGATATAAAGTAATTTCCAACTATCGACAATTTTATTTTAAAAAACTACTGAAATTCAATTTAAAGATAGAGATAAAAGAGGGCAGTAGATTGGAAGAGATAGGTTGTTAAGAAAATCAGTACAAAGATATAGATAAATGAAAAATAGTTTAAGATGGTGGAGAGATTTTTTTTTAGCTAGTTACAGAGATAGTGTGTGAAATACATATCCAGAGGAGAAAAAAGAAAGCATATTGAGAATGTCTAATTGAGAGAATACTCTCCAAATTGTGTATTTTAATGAATAATTTAAGAGTAGACAGGCCCCTGCCAAAGGATAGACACTAGACCACCGACGTCCAGGCTGAGGTAGGGGCTGCATTTTTTTAATGTTAGATTCAGTGGTGTAAGTTTACTTTGTAATTTGTTGAAGGCAAAGTGATAATTGACTAAATAGATTAAGCATGCTTTGTAATTTGTAGCTGTACAAGGCAAAACGATAATTGATTCAATGGTGTAAGTTTGCTTTGTAGTTTGTACTCAGCGGTTGATAATAATTACCCGAGCATAATTTTCTATTGGATAAGAATTTGTAGAATATGTACACGAACTTAGCCAGTCCTATGTATAAAAAAAGGTGATATCTTTTTCTTATTATCATCTTTTATTAATAATAAAACATTTTCTTCTTAAACGGGCACAAAAATATTCATGAAATGCTGAGCAGACAAACCTGGCTGTTCTCGCAGATTCTCAAATTATTGTAGAGGAATGCTAAACCTTGTACAACACATTGATGCTTATTTTGAAGTCTTAAACCCAATGCTAAGTTGATCAAGGCTGTTCCTGAGAAACATTGATAAAATAATATATCAATTACTGCTTGTTCTTGGCTAGGAAAAACACAAAGAAAGCATGAAATGAAAAACATACCAACACAAAGATTAACCAAAGGATTCTCTGGCAATAGTTTATAAGCTTCAAGGTATTTCCTTGCTGCATCTTGATGATGGCTACATATGGTAAACTGATGCCCAGAAATAAGGATAGGAGGCACACAATCCACAAACTTTCCTTGCATACCACGTACAAATTTGTAATGTCTTGTATCTCGGTTTTCCAATCTATTAACCAGGATAAAACAAGTAAATGAAATTTACAAAGCCAGATCCTTTTTTTCTTTAGGTCATAAATCTATGTCCAACTCCAACTATTACAGCAAATTAGATAGCCTAACCAACGTTTTGCCAAGAACCCATGGTTCCTTGCATCCACAAATTACCTTGAGATAACCTTGTAGTAGCAATTCCAAGCTGCAACACTGTGTGGATGTTGCTGAACAATGTATTTTACACAATCAAACCCATGTTTCGGATCTGTGGTGTTATATGCCATTTCTGTGGAGAACATGTATTTGTTTTATCAGCAAGATATATATTTTCCCTCCCTAAAACAAATTAATTTTCTTTCTATGTAAAAAGAACATTCATGCTATGAGTTGTATAAACCTAATGAAGGGAATGAAACAAACAAATAAGCAGTAAAATTCTTCAACTATTATTTTGATTTCTTGGAATGAGAAAAGTTGGAACCAAAGAATTAATCTAGAAGTACAAGCCTGTCAGGGTTCGGGACTTACGAGCTCCAAGAGATCGAAGCTCCTCTTTTTTTTCAGTAGACAGAGATGTATGGGCCAATCTTAGAAAGAGATTAATAATCTCCAGTGCTTCCCAATACCTTTGCAAGGATGCTAATGCCTTGCACAACTGTACAATAATATTAAGGGGTCAGACATTACAGAGGAAAAGGGGTGCCGCAAAAAAAAAAATGAAGCACTAACATCAATTATTAGCTGGTGATGTTCTTCATCTTTGAGAAGATTACACAAGGGAGGTTCTCTGTTTTCTTTCTAAAAATATCACATGCAATAAACACAAAAGGGAGTTAACACATTATCATCAAGACATCTGTTCTAGAAGTGAGTACACAACACCAAACCAGTGGTTACCTGAGGCTCATCATCTGAATCATCACTTAGCCAGTCAATTCCAGAGGCCAGTGCCTCAGCTTTTCTTTTCTCCTTTTCAATTGCCTTCTTCTGGAGCAACTTTTTTGCCCTGGAAGCTTTCAACCTAATTTCAGAAAATAAGAGAAATTCTTTCACTTTGTATCCACATGTAGCAAGGGCCAACAACATGCAAAAACATAAACAATAAGAGAAATTATTCACCCAAAAAATTTGGTTGTAATATCTGCAGAGGATTTGAAGAGAATAATGACTGTAGATCTATGATACACAGATAACATGCATGATATGTGTACCACAGATATTGGCAAGGGGGATGCTATGGTTTTTCAAATATAGAATAAGGTAATAGAGAGGATATATTTAATTAAATAAATTATTTAAATTTTTAGGCATAATAATACTAAAAATACTCTTATAAATTTTGGTAAATAAAATTCATTTTTAGTTAATGCCTTTTAATTCATTAGACTAAACAAATACCGAATATTTTAATCCTATTGCCCACAACTAGAAGGACAAGTGAATTCACAAACTCTTTAACCTAGCCTAAAATCTATGAAGCCATCTGTTGAAAAATAGACCCAAGTCCATCTTAGGCATAGAAGTTGTTGGAAATAGGAGCATTTTAATTATTAATTCTCTTCCAAGTAGTAGCTTAGTAAAGGTTGTTAAAATTGAGATTTTAACTACAATCGGGAAGAAGTTGAAAACTCGCAACTCAGAGGATTGTTAATCAGATCTAAGATCCTACATTCCTACCTAAATTTATATATAATACATATGCATAAAGAAAATATTTCTACTACAATATTTAATAAACTTAAATTAAAAATTCATAATCATAGCATAAATCCAAATAGTTAAATACATAGCGGACGATAATTTAAAAAAAACTAAAAAAAAAAAAATCATTTGTGTTGAAAAAACTCCATACAGGCTGATTGAAAGAGCTTATTTACAATATTGAGAGAGCATGACTGTTTCGGCAATAACCACAAGTTTAACACATCTATTCAAAAAGGAAGACAATAGCCTTTTTCAGTAGCACAGTACATTTAGCACATCTTTTCAAAAACTTCTCCTAATCTCTCTTTCACGGAGAATGTAAAGAAAAGATAGAACAGAACAGGGAGAGACAAGTGACTGGGAGAGAGAGACCCAAGTCCGCACATGATAGCAACAATCGAATTGCGACGGTAACAGTGGTGACCCATACACAGCAGCAACGAGGGCCCAATGCGGCACTAGCAGAGCGAGGTGGAGCTCCAACAGTGGCAGAGTGAGAATGGTTTATGAGGGTGTCTCTCGTCTCCTGTTGTATTTGGTTGCTATTTAGTGCAATTTTGTATATCAGCTAACATGTTCTAATTGGTTACTATGAGGGCATCGTGTTGTTGTACTCTTCCATGTTCAATGGATTTGTCCATTTTGCCACATAAATCAGAGACCTTGTCTTCTACCTACATGTTTAACTTCTTAACTCAGAAGTCAAATTTTCAATACATTCAACTGTATCAATAATTGATCTGTATGACAGGTTTGACAATTGACATGTTTGATCTTCCATTGAAATTCTCCTCAGACAATTGTGTTGATGCAGTAACTTGTATAGCACACCTTTCCTGTGAACCCATCTTAGAATTTGGGTTTGGATCCAGCTCAACCCCAAAAGCTAACCCATAGAGTGAGGGTTGTCCTTCACTTAATTTTGATCATATCACTAATCAACGTGGGATCTCCAATACTCCATGTCAAGAACTGGACATCTCAGTCAATTGTAAAGTTCACAGAATCTAACGGTGGTCCAATAACAACCAGATAACGAGTGGTCTGATAGACACAACAACAAGCACTAGTATAGACTTTGATACTATCTTAGAATTTGGGCTTATATAGAATAAATCAAACTCCACAAAACTGACTTGTAAGGTGAGAATTGCCCAAGCTTTATAAGGATTAAATCGGATATATCTCTAGTCAATGCAAGATTAAACACCCTCTCAAACTCAGCACAGTGAAGGTGTTCCAAGAGGCCACAATTAAGGCAGGTCAAGGGTGGCCACGAATTAAAGAGAGGAAATTGGGGGAAGGGAGTATATGATTGCTTATCTATCAATCAACCCTCAAAAAAATAACCTTAACTGCAGAATTTTGTCTTTGCCATTTAAGTATCTGGGCATCCCCATTGGGGATAATCCAAGGCGTAGTGTGTTTTGGGATCCTATATTCAGAAAATGTGAGGGAAAGTTAGCTACATGGAAACACAGACACATATCCTTCGGAGGGAGAGTGATTCTCATTAATTCTGTCCTAACAGCAATTCCCATCTATTTTCTCTTTTTTCAGGGTCCCGTCAAAAGTAATAGCAAAACTGGAAGCCATTCAGCGAAAATTCCTATGGGGAGGAGGTCCGGAGCAAAGGAAGATAGCTTGGGTCAATTGGAAGACAGTGTGTTTACCAAAAGAGAAAGGTGGCCTCGACATCAAAGATCTCAAGACTTTTAATTCAGCTTTGCTAGGGAAATGGCGTTGGGAGCTCTTCCACAAGCAGAAAGATCAATGGGTCAAGCTACTCAACTCAAAGTATGGCGGGTAGAGGACACTTGAGGAAGGAACAAGGAGCAGATATGATTCTACTTGGTGGAAGGTGGGCGGGGAGATAAATTTAGATTTTGGGAGGACCGCTGGCTGGAATCTTAAGCACCACTGATGGAGAAATACCCAAGGTTATACCAGATCTCATGCCAGCAAAATCAAACCATCATGCAGCCGAGGAGTAACTTTATCAGCGGATGGGAATGGAAGCTTAACTGGAGGAGACCCCTTTTTGACAGTGAAGTGGCAATGGCAGATTCCTTTATCGGGGAGATATCGCAGCAGCAACTCCACCCTCTAAAGGAGGACATCTGGGTATGGAAACATGGCTCAAGTGGACATTACTCAACAAAAACCGGGTATGACCTAATAAGGAGAGAAGAAGACTTTGCACTCCCTTACAGCTACTGGTCGACTAACATTTCATCAGTTTTTGTAAATACAGTGGGGTAGAATCCATAGGAAATGGAATGTAACAGATTGATTCCAGCTATTGGTTCCCTTCGGGACTGTTCTTAGTCTGAAGTTGGAACCATGTGGCTGGTAGTCTAACTTTTGTATTGATAGTACCGCTGGTACTGATTATATTAATATATATTATTTTTGCCGACCAAAAAAAAAAAAAAAGGAGAGAAGAAGAGGGGGCATATCAGAATTCAGATTTTGTGGAACTCTGGAAACTCAAAATTTCAGCCAAGTCAGCGGTGTTTGCCTGGAGGCTAATTAGGGATAGCCTACCAACAAAGTCAAACCTAAGAAGGAGACAAGTGATGTTAACGGATACGCTGTGCCCTTTCTGCAAAATTGAAGAGGAGGAGGCTACTCACCTATTCTTCAACTGCACCAACATCCTCCCTATATGGTGGGAGTCATTGTCCTGGGTTAACCTAACGACAGCTCTACCTCAAAACCCAAGGGATCACTTTTTGCAGCATGGAATCGGGAAAGACCATGGAAAGAAGGCTACAAGATGGAAATGCTGGTGGATTGCTCTCACAAGAACAATTTGGCAGCATAGAAACAAAATAGTTTTTCAAAATGGAAGTTTTGATGGAAGCAAACTGTTGGATGATGCTGTCCTCTTAATTTGGACGTGGGTCAAATCCATGGAGAAGGATTTCGTAGTACATTTTAACCAATGGTCCAGTAATTTAAAGGAAGGGTTTAGTAACTAGAAGGGGCTACTAGATGATGAAGCTATGTAATTCTGTTAGGTGTATCTTCTCTGGTTCTGTAATAAAAGGAACCCAGATGGATCCCTACAGCCTATATGTATTTATAGTACCACTGGTACTTTCATATATTAATAAGATTTCTACTTTTGCTGAGCAAAAAAAAACTAGAGCATTTCATGAAAAAATAGAGATAACTGGGGGAAGGGGGTATACATATGAACGGTTATCTATCAATCGACCCTCAATTAGAATCCTAATCAACAACAATCTATCAACTAGAATCAATCCCTCAATCACCTTTAACAGTCAACACTAACTCACAATGGTCTTTACAACTTTCCATACTCAAGTACTCAACAGAATTAGATGATGTTAATGCACCTGATTGTACATGTCATGATAGAGTTAGAAATATGATTACAATAATGTGAGATACAACACTCACAGGTCAGATGGTGCAGCAACTGGTCTAAATCCCCGAAATACATTATCCTTTTCCGGACCATCCAGAACCCTAACCCTTTCAACCAGATCTCTTTTGGAGAGACGCTTTTTTGATTTACCCTACAACAAGAACCAATGATGACATGTATTGACTTTCTTTTATGGCAAAACAAGAAATAATTATAAAAGCAGGAAAAAAAAACACTAGGCAGAGGACAATAAATCCCACAGTAATTACAAAAAAATTGAAAAAAATAAGTCAAAAGGGCTAAAAAATGAAAATAAGATGACCAATCTTTCACATATTTTTAGAGACAAACCATTTTAGAGCCTGCAGACAAAAGTTTAAGCTCTCAGAATAAGTATGTCCACAATGTGTCATTAGAGCCTCTATGTCACACTCATTCTTCTGATGATATTGAGAGGCCCAGAACAAGGTTTGAAGAAGCCTGTGCTTTTTACCATGTTTATAACTCAAATCTTTCATATAAAAGGATCAAATTGGTCCCCAAAACATATCAACAGAAATTCCGTTGCATAAACCTCAAGCAAAGCAGGAGGACTGACCATCACCACTATGCTAACACAAGAAATGTAAGGGGCAAGTGATGACCTCGACAATATGGCCATAAAGAAATCTTTTTTTTTTATCCGTAGGAATAAAAAATAGGTACTAGGAGATTTACAAGAACTCACACATCATGTTCAATCAACTGAGTTAGACCCCCTTGGTGGGGGCAAGAAATCTTTTATGACTTATGAGTCTCTTAATCTTTTTCTATGTTAGGGATGATGTTTCTTCTCAGAAATATGGTGGGTTTAGTGTTTGGGAAATGATAAAAATTAGAAAGCTAAAGTAATAAAATTATTGCCAAATTATTCTCTCTTTTATCTCTTATAATTTTCTACATTGGTTTTAAAAAATTGTCTTATAGGGACATCAATTTTTTTATGGGGGCAAAAATAAAATTATTAAATACATTTAAACAAAAAACATTTAACTTGTGGGTGCAATGATGGTCATTCTTATCCAACCAAACACACTGTAAAACAGAATAAACCACACACTACTTGGATGTGTTAAAATTATGGGGTTTAGATATAGATAGATGGAGGAAAAGGAGAGAAATACTGTAAGATTGATATGGATAATGGATGTGATTTACGCGTTGTCTTACAATGTTGAAGATATGATCATAAAACCTATAATACTTACACTCACTCTAATCATAATCTTAAACTAAATAAGGAAAGAAATCATGAGTTAAGGATAACAAAGAAATAAGGAAACTAATCCTAAAGGATAATCTGAGATATGATCAAGATAATATTGTAATTTTCATATATTTTAACAGAATGCAGGCAAAGCATAGCCTCCATGTACCTTCCCAAAGGAAAGAAGGCACCAGATATCCAAAATGGAAACAACTCTAACTCCAACCCACTTCCTAATCCTATAGGAAGTGCTAACGAGATGTTGATTCCATATGAAGCATGGAAACTTCTCCTGTGTGTGTGTGTGCAATGACCCAGTGTCCTGTATTTTAAACATCAACTGCATCTGTATCCATGTAATGTCCATTGTCCAGTGTTTGGGTCCAAGTTTGTGGTTCACAGTTGATTTTTCCACCTAAATACAAACCCCTTTCTTTGTATGACATTATCTACAAAATCCCAACTAACCCACTATAACATTCTCAAGAGAAAAAAACATTAAGAAACCAAACCCTAAATGCAAGATTAAACAACTTTTTGCAGGTTTGGGTTGGGAGGCTGCCAGACTTACACAAAAAATGTTATGAAGTCCCCAGTTACACCTTTTGAACAGACAAATCAATTTTGAAGATCTAATTGGAATAATGTAGTTTATCTTTATCAACATGTTAACATTCTAAAAGCAAGCAGAATGCATAGTGTCCATGAGCATCTACCTATCTGTATTTGACTGTGTGTGAGAGAGAGCTCAAATTTTAGCTTCTCAAATATTACCTTCTGTCGACAAGTTGCAACATACAATGATTCACGAATCAAAGGGAAAATTGTATCCACAAAATCATCAAGCGTCCCTCTATTCCAATAAATGTTGCAGAGCTTCAGTTTTATTCTTATATCAAACCACCATCTATTTGACTTTCCAGAAGGTGCTTCACCAAAATCTGCAAGAATTTCACATTAAAATCTCCATTGAAGTATTTCAATCACAAAGAAGGAAAACATGTTGGAAGTACCAGAATCCTTTGGAGGAGACAGCAAGAATATGGCTTCATCTTCTTTTCCCTCTTCAAGCAGAAGTGAAGCTAGAGTTATGCGTGCATCAACATCATCTTGTAGTGTTTCAAGAGCTGAAACAAAATCTTGTTTAGCAATGAAGGAATATGAATATTAAAAATGAAAGTAGTAAACAAAGCAATGACATATCACAACAAAGCAATCATCAGAAAACAATGACAACAAGTATTGCTTCACTGTCACTGGATATACAAGCTAAAGATATGCTCTTACAACTGAACTCAATTCTGAAGTCCCAATTCTAATTCAGAACAGGATGTGATACATATGTACTAGAATTTTGAATTTTGACACAGTTTCTTTTTTTCTCCCCTAAGCAAAAGAATATAAAATCAAAAGAGGGGTTTTGAAACTTCAACTAATAATTCATGAATCATAAATTCGAATTTTTAAATGGAAAAGAAAGGGTAAAAAAGCAAAAGTAGAATAAAGGGAAGGAGATAAGGGGTGAGTTTGTTTAAACTTATTTTAATAAAATAAGCAGCTTTTTGTTTTCTTAGTGTGTTTGTCTAAATTGTTTCTGCTTAGAAAAAACTGTTTTCTGCTTATTTTGAGAAGCAAAATCTACTTATTAAAAAAACATTTTTTTTTAAAAAGCACTGATTTCAAAATTGCTTTTCTTAAGTTTAAGCAAGCCAGCCCAAGATATCCTCAATGCAAAAAAAAAAAAGGAAGAAGAAGAAGAGAGACACCGAAAATGATAAAAATCAAGAATGAAGCATGCTCAATTTCTTTGCAAACCTGAAACAGAAACTCATTGTAACATCCACGAGCAAATCAGTTGAGAGAAGCCACAACAAAATTCTATTCCAAAGCAAATCTAGGGTGAGAGACACCCTTAAAGATGCAATCATTATTTCCAACCAATGCACCAACCTCACCAGATAATTACATAAATTAACGCACAAAATTTTAGTCATTTGTTTCTTCCTAAACCATTAGAAGTTGAAAACAAACAATTAAATATTGCTCCATGGTAAAGAAGCACACCCAATAATCAAATCAAAACCCACAAAAAGTTTATTCCAAAGAAATGTAGTTGCCTTTCAATGAAGAAGCTAATGGGCAAGTTTCCATATCAGGTTATCTTAAAAATAAAATTAAATCTATCTATTGATCTATACACAAAAAAATTCATACTAGAAGATTTTCTGGTATGTTATGATGGACAAAAAGTTTACAAACTTGAATAAGCAAGATATCACTCAAGATTGGGGTATCACTCAAGACTCTAGCAAAGCAAACCAAAATACATTCAAGAACTGTAGCTGCCAGACTAGATTCTATGATACTCAGAGAACTCCTACTCCCCAAAGAAAAAAAGTTGGAACCAAAACTTGGAGCTTTTGACAAAAACATTCATTTCAGAAGCTTCAGCACCAGAAGGAATGATGGATAAAATATTTCATATATTGAAAAACAAGGGGGAACCGGGGAAGTGGTTTTCACAAAGTATCATTTATCTTGTTAAAAATAAAACCTTGCCTTTGGAATAAAAGAGAATTGCTTGTGACCTTTCTTTCAAGGACATATAACACCTAGCAATTTTCAGATATAGAAGACCCTGCATAAAAGTAGTTCAATATCAGATTATCCTGATATCATAGTGAAGATAATGAAAGGCATACACTGAAAATATATTTCTAAACTGGATAAATAGTATCATGCAACAAAAAGGAGCCAAAATAAAATAAAATTGCAAACAGTAAACAATTACATTTGCTAATTGATTCAGATAAGCAATACATTCCTTTAACATTTCCTTCAAGCCCTCAGACAGAAAATGACAGACAGGGAAAAGCATGATAATCACGAATTCCAAAGAAGAAAATAATGAGAAACAAAACAAATTTATTAAAATAGATCTTAGAATGTGAGTTTGGGTCTAACTTAACCCCAAAAGCTAACTCATAGGGTGAGGATTGTCCTCCACTTATATACTCTATCTTGGCACTATTTCTAGGCAACGTGGGACTTGGATTTTTCCCAATAGATCTCAATAGTTGTGTAACATAACATTGACCATCAATTCTTTTTATGTGAGGGGTGAGGACTATGATGACTAAATGATCCTTGTAAAATTCCCTAAAGAAAAGCCTATATAAAACATTCATAATATCATAAATACTTCATATCATTATCTCTTGAGTCACAGAACACACAAGTTTTCAGCTTGTAAAAAGCATAGATCCATCATACTTAAAAACATGAAATTTAACTACGGCAAAGCACAATCCATCAATCTATGCCATAACTTAACTAGCACTTAGAACCCCCTAATGTGCTTGATAGACAACTCCCAGAAGTCTGCAACCTGTTAATCCTAACAGCTTTTGGGATTGTTGGTTTATGGCAATTTCCATTCACTTCTCCTCTTTAACATATGAATGCATTTTTATTTATATATATTTCTAACACAAACCCTCAAGTGGCCTAAATAGTGGTTGTGTCATTTTGTATTTGTGTCAGATACACATCCATGTTGGATACTGCATGAAAACTTTTAAAAACTTTCAATTGCACTTTTATAATTTTTATACTTTTCTTTTTAAAACTTTTATACCAATATTGATTGGACAGCACAATAACCAGGTAATTTTTTGTATTTTTTTGGTGTTTATAACTTGTACTCATTTTTAAAACGTGAATTCTCTTTTGTAATTTAAATTTTTGATTACAGCTGTGTTGTCCAGTATTTTTTAAATTTGATGAGTTCCATGTCCATGTAACGTTGTATCATACCCATATCTTATATATGTGCCTACTAGATGGGGCATAATGATACAGCTCATCAGACTATAAGACAAAAAAAAAAAGTCAACTACTCAAGCAAATTATTGGTATAAAGTTAAACAGATAATTGCTATAAATGGGAAGGAGTTACCATACATTTTCTTTTTCAACATTTCCTTCCAACATCAAATAATAATTCAATGCAGGATTATAATGTTCAAGACCCATTAATGAGTCTGCAACCCCAGTAACCAAGTCAATATGCTTGCTTGCATTCTCTGGTTTCAAATCATTAAAGAGAACCTGGTAATCAAATGAAAATGTTAGGTAATACTTACAAATGAATGTAAAGTCAAAAGAAAGATTCAGACACTGCCATTGCAGGCCTTAGACACATCTGTTAGCACTTCAACATTGTATTAAATTAAGCTAATGAGAAATACAGAAAACGTTACTAAAAAATAATGATATACCATGCTTCGGAAAAGAGGTGGGGGGAGAGAGTTGTAAAGAAGTAAAATGACTAAGAGTCTGAACATTATTTTTAAGAGAAGAAGGTATTTTATAAGAAAGGAAAAAAAGATGATATAAAAGAGGACCACAAATCCAAGTTTTTTTATTAAGAAAAAGAAAAGAGAAAGAGACAAACAAAAATCTCCTTTAACATTGAAAATCAGCAAAAAGTTACTTAAAAATCTCATTCAAAACCCAAACTTCAAAAGGGATATATTATATGGATGGAGATATTATGATGGATAGGTAACTATGTATGTTACCCATAAATTGATTAGGACACAAGAAAGAATAAACAAAATGAAATAGGCAAAATCAAAGATAACTAAGAAAATCTCAACTCAAAACTCATTCATAGATATTATTGAATATCAATAAACATATCTGAGGTTCAAGCAAAATTAAAAGTGGCCATGGTTAAGGCAAAGACAGTTAATTCAATTATAAGTATGCATGCAACACACCTGAGCCATCTCTAGGTTTCCAAGATGAGCATGGCAAATTCCGGCCTTAATTTTCAAATTCAAAGGCAATTCTTTCCTCGCATTTACTGCTTGAGCATGTTCAATATGCTGCAGAGCTCTATCATGTGCCTTAGTTTCCATCAATATGGTACCCAGCAGATCAACTACACTTGCATTTGCTACATCCGGTTGACTCTTAATATAGTCTTCAAGAATACGAACAGAGTATTCAACTTGACCACATTTTTTGTAGAACTAATAGAAAGCAGGATAAATTCAATTCAACATTGAAAGTCAACCACAAAATATTTAATTAAAGCAAAATAAAATATTATCAGTTTCTAAACCCTTCTACTTTTGCATGTAAGCCATTTTGGAAAAATAAAATATATTGGATAAAACTGAGTGATAACATGTTTGAGAAGGTGAGAAAGTGTTTGAGAAGATGAGAAAATTGAAAGACTGATATTTTACACTAGCAGTAACAGAATCTAACCAACTAACAGTAAAGGCTAACTGAATTAACTAACAGACTAACTGAACTAACTAATTCTGTTATCAGATATCTAACAGCCCTTACAAGTACACACAATTACAAAACTGTTTATACAGTTATACAATACATGCTTCTAATATTCTAATAAAATAATTTGAATTTTACCCCCTCAAACATCATATTTTATCTGACTGCATTTTCCAACTGAAACCGAATATTACTGCCAAAATGGAACCCCTCTACCGT
This sequence comes from Glycine max, assembly GCF_000004515.6. Lineage (NCBI taxonomy): Eukaryota > Viridiplantae > Streptophyta > Magnoliopsida > Fabales > Fabaceae > Glycine > Glycine max. The sequence continues at coordinate 7,738,042 of NC_038247.2, forward strand.
GTTAAAGATGTTTGCTCCCCCGGATAAGAGTGACATACAAAAAATCACATATGACATACAAGCAGATGCAGATAAATGCATTATAAAGAATCACAAGGCAAACCATGATCTTCATAAGAAAATAACCATAAAAAAAATAATAGCAAAGGATTGAATTCATAAGAGAATTAAACGCATGTTCATGTGTCTGAAAGCAAAAGACCAACCTTAGCTGCTGCTTTCAGTGCATCAATATTCTCACAACATAGTTTATGTACTTGCTCATATGTAACAGCAGCTTTTTGATAATGTCCAAGTTCAGCATAAAGCCTTGCAAGATGACATCTAAGAGTAACATCTTTGGGATCTGCTTTTATTGCTTTTAAAAGACAATAACCGGCTTGATCAACATAACCTTGTTCTCTGCATTTGAAAAAGGTTCTCAACTCAAACTATACTATTTCTTACAGCATTGTTTAAAATTAATACATGCATAAACTTAGTAATAATAGAAACAGTAACAAACTCCAAGGACAATGAGGAAAAAAAAAGTGGAGAGGTATTTTGGAATAGAATATGAAATTAAATGTGAACCATATTCTCCATTAACACACTTTTTCATACATGGGTCATTTGTTTAAAGGATACATTTTGATGAAAATATGCAATTTGATCCTCTTTCACAATTAGAGTAGGAGAATAAATTCATGCAGCCAAATTATTCCAGAAGAATAACTTCACAAAAATAAGAGTGGCAACAAAACTGAGAAGCCATCTCACATGGACCAGGTAAAAATCGTTTTCCAAAGAGATGACTCTTTTGCATCCAAATGAGCAGCAATCAAGTATAAGGCCATAGCTCTTTTATAATCCTGGAGTGAAGTATAGACAAGTCCAAGGGTGTGATACGACTCATGCAAATTTGGTGCCAGCCTAATAACTTCACGCAACACAGCTTTAGCCTGCAAAAAGCCAACAGAGCAAAGCAATGCATAACTAATCTGAAAAGCCTAAAACAGTGGTAAAATCTATAATAATTTCAAGCTTAAACAGATACAAAAGAATATTCAGAATCAGAAAAATTAAACACCCAGCTCTTATGCCATCTAGCATAGTTGAAACAAATAGAAGTGGGTAATGTTATAAAGAGTTTCAATAAACAGGAATGAAACTTCCACCTAATGAGTTTCTGCTGGTGGCAATGATATCTCTTTGGAAAGCAAGTCACAGTAGTAGCCAGATCACAAATGAGCGAGGGTGAATACTTCATCAATTTGATGAAGTTGGATTTCTTAACTAGTATCAGGAAATAGGAAGATTTTGAGGGGAAAAAACAGGGTTGATTAGAAAAAAGGATCCAAAAAGGTATGTCAAACAAACACATGCATTCAATACCCCAGGTTGCATCAGATGATGATCACATCCTCAAGACACAAAGAGCCTAGACAAAGAGAAATATTACATTATCTCCTAAGGTACATGATACCAGAAAACAATCCTAAAAAAAGAAATGAATATAGTAAAATGACTTAGTTATCCACCAATTTTTCCTAAACGTATAGAACTGTGACAGTAACTACTAGCAAAATCCATTGCCAGAAGCTAAGGATTGTCACATGACAGAATAACATGCCTGGTCATAATCGCCACGTGCATAGTGAAACGTGGCATCACCCAGCATCTGTGTTAGCTTAGGGTCATCTTTATTCTTTGATCCTTTTCGCCTGCCTCTCTTCTTAGGCTGCATCAGGCAAATACAGAATATTTAAAAGATATCATGTAAGTTACATTAAAATGACTAACAAAATATATTAGGAGACTAAGTAAATAATGGAGAATAAGAAAAATAAAGGAAGGCAAACTACTTCTTTCATAGTAGTCTTTGCTTATGTAGAAAAATAAAAGAAATGGATATGTAAATATCAAAAGAAAAGGATGTCAGTTAGTTAGTCTTAGTCAGCTACTGTTATTTTATGGCTGTTAGGTAGCTGTCTATAAATAAGGCAGGTCTGTTGTATTTTAGACAGACTGAACGATAATCACAGAGTGCAGTGCACATTTCCTTGACCTCTATGTCTCTCTTCTCTGTCCTTCTATCCTCTCTATTATGTTTCTTCTCTCTTTCCCTCTTCCTTTCTCTGTCTTTCTGTTTCTTTCTCTTTCCCACCTAAATTCTATAACAGAAATATACTTCACAATCTGAAATGATGACGAACTACCAATTTATCTTTCAAATCTAACTTTTCAATAGAGACAATTAGACATACTGCTAATATAATATGTTATGGAGACTAAGATTGATCATATGCATACCATACCTTTCTCGATCTCTTGCGCACACCATAATAATCCATTGCTTCCATTATCTCAGCTATCTTTGCCCCAGAAACATCACCTTCCCTAGCCATCTTAGAAGGTGGTTCTTCACTGCATTTAGAGACAAAATAACAGTCAAACAAACATCTAAAAGTAAGTGACTGCAGTGAGTTATTTCGTCCTCATCTCATGTGATACATTTAAAACTGTCCAACACTTGTAGCATCTGAACTCGTAATCAAGATTAATCTTGAGTAGCTCATTGAACTTTTTATGTCACATTTCCTGTAGGACTAGGGCTTTCCCGTTTTGGATATATTTTAACCCCCTATACTTCTGCTCTATTTTCTTGTCACTAAAACATTTTCCTTTTTTATAAAAATGAAATTTACCACCAACGACCTAATTTATCACAACTTCTATTCAACAAGTGCGTAATCGCAGCAGTCTTAGTTGCTCATGCACAGTACAGAATCAATAAATTAACAATACATAGTTGCACCCACTTCAAGAGCACAACACAGATCATTAAAGTATAACTAAGTAAACAGTGACAAATAAAAGAGCACATACGAAATCCAAAAGTCCGATTATAAATGCAGTTAATACAACAAATGGAGCAATTATTAGATAGAAACAAATAATGCATTGGAATTAACTAGGGCTGGGGAAACTAACCAACCTATGGCATTGTTCAATTGCTTTTCGCTTTTTATCAGCAAGGGCTTCCCGTTCAAGACGCACGAATCGCTGGTAGGGTTGAATGCCAGAATCATCATTGTCATCAACAAAGTCCAAAGGGTTCATCCCGTTTTTGAACCTGAAAGTGTACTCATCTTCTTCGTCTTCTTCTTCTTCCATGACATTGTCATCTTCCTCCTGTGCTGTGTTTTCTTCCTCTTCATAGTTCACTTCGTCAATGTCGCTTCCCTCACCATTCGCCATCAGATTCAATAACTGCTTTCAAGCTCTTTGCGCTGGTTTACAACGAAGAAAACCGAAGGTTTCAGCGTTATTTATATATAGTCTGAATCTGACTATGGCTATTTACACCTCCCCTTTTTTTCTAAATTACTCTAACCTCTTTCTCCATCTAAGAAGAAAACGGGCATTGCAAGAAAAAAGAGAGAAGAGAGATAGCATTTACCTGCGACGCGGCAGAAGGAGCGAAACCGTAATTTGAGAATGCTCTTTCGGAGTAGAGGCAGAGCTGTAAATATACCGGAATACACCCGCGCTCCTCACGTTATATGGAGGGGGGCCAGGGCACCCGATTGGGCCATTATTTTCTCACTTAGTTAATAAATAAAAATATTAATGATTAAGAATCACGGTTTATATGATTGAACAATCCTTATAATTCCTCTCCTACAAAATATATGTGTCATTGGCATTACACGTCAGTCGTATTACTGCTGTGGATGTTTGATCCTTAGTGGTCAAGTTTTTATATAAATAAGTTTTTATAATTACTATTAATTAATTATCCATAAAATCACACACATTATATGATTATCTTCTATCTTATTATCTATAAATAAATATTTATCTTTATCATTATCTATAAATTTTCAATTATTATATATAAGTCAAAAATTATTTCTAAAAGTTACAACAATCTCTACAAACAAAAATTAGGAATAACGTTCAACTATTTATTTTATTTTCCTAACTCATTCCTTTGTTTCACATTAACCACGTATCACTATTCTAAATCTCCAAAAAAATAATGAAATCATAAAATAACATTACTACACACAGCTTAGTACATTCTTGTCAATAATTTCTCTTATTATATGATTGAACAAGCCACTCAACGCTGCTCTTATTTGGTTGAGTGGTCAATTTCACGAGACATTATTCCACCCTTTTGAAGCTTGGCTTCTTCAAACCCATAAAACCTTTCTACTACGCCCGACACATTTATTCTCTCTTCATAAGCGTCGAACCCAAAATGCCGTTTCGATGAACCCCCTTCTCTCCAACGAGATTCATGCTTCCCCGAAACCACCATTCACCAATGCCCACATTGATAGATTTTTCTAGTTTACTGGAAACACATTTTGTGGTTAAATTATTAATAACGTGAAATTTTAGTAGTCCGAACTTAGAATCATCATATTCAACCAATTATTCTTTTAAAAAAAATAAACTTGATGTGTGTTTAAAAGAATTTAGCCAAAATTAAATATATTATTTTTTTATTTAGCCAAAATAAGATTATTTAGGCAAAATTAAATATATTATTTTTTATATTAAAGATTAATGTCACTTGATGTGTGTTTAAAAGAATTTTACACACGATAAAAAAAAATATTTATTTTAAAGAAATTTATTTCTTTATTCAAAAAATAAATCTGAACTGAAACTTAATACTATACCATTCATTTTTATTTCATAACTTTTTCTAAATTATAAAATCAATAGTAACCTTAATTTTTTCAATAAATCTTATTTCAATATTATACTCGATCGAATTTTAGTTATTATATGATAAGTTTTTATCTTTTAATTTTTTTAATTATATCAATAGCAATTTTGACTTTTTAAATTTTTTATCTAAATCTAATACAATCAGTGTTTTGGGGGAGGAGAGCTTTATTAATGTCTAATTTTCAAACTTTATTTTCTTGTAATCAAATGATTTTCGTTTTTCAAATCTATATAAAATAGGGTCATTAGATCGATTAAAAATTATTATTTTAGTAATAAAATAAGACTATGTTTCGCAAGAAAATGAAATTTTTGTATTGAATATTTTTCCATACACATCGAAAATAAAATTGGTGAAAAATTAGTATAAACTATATTAATAATTCCTTTGGTGACACTATCGATATTTTGATAAATTATTAATGTACTTGACGTATTGAAACATCGAATTGCAAAACATTTGTATAAAAATGATGGTATGTAGTTGCGGGACGATTTTCTCTTTTGTGATTGCCCCCAAACTAGTAAGATACTTGTGTATTTACACAAGTTATTCTTACTTTTAAGCATGTTAAAAATACATTTATTTATAAAATTAAATATTTATTTAGAACAAGCATAGTCACTTAATTGAGTTCTCCAAAATGATAAAAAGACAGAGAGAATGTATTCAAGCCGAGAACATACATTTTGTTGTAGTATCTCATATATTTGTTATTTTATTTCAAACATTTCTAAATTTGTGTGAGAATTTTATTATGTATACAAATTTGAAAAAAAAATTAACTTCTATTAAACTTAAATAATTTAGAAATTTTAAAATATGAAATGATAAAACAATTTAATTATTTTCGAATTATATTTGCAAATAAAAAATTATTAATTTTTTAATATTATACTTTGTAAATAATATTTTGAAAAAAACTTAAATATAAAATTAAATTGATTATATGTAAACTACTGAAATCAATATATTATTTTAATATCTGACACAATTTATATTTCTTTTTAAAAAAAATATGTAATTTATATTTCATTCTCATTTATATGATAGTACATTGTTATAGGTGTTTAATATTATTTTCTTTTCTTGAGAAGAAAATGTACTAAAGTTTTTTTTTTTTTGCTTGGCCAAAAATGTACTAAGTTACTATTAAATTGTATAATGTAATTATTTTTCTCCTTAATTAATATAATCATCCAATAATAATTAATTATAATAAAGTATATTAATTGTAACAAATAATTAAAATTAATATTTGTGTCCAAGCATTTCGATCAAATTTTCATTTAGGAAATATAGTAATATTATATGTCATATGTATATTAAAAAGAACAATGTAAAATGAAGTTAATTTAAAAATAATAATTTACAGTAGAATAATATATTTTAAAAAATAATATAATATAAAATTATTTTAGTTTCAATTGTTGATAGTTATATTTTATATTTAAGTCAATTATTGTATATATTAGATCAAATAAATAATAAATTAAATCAGTTACTCTGTTAATAATTTGATTATTAATATTTAATTTATAAACTAACGGGATGTAATTTATGTAGCTTATTCAGTTCTCTGTTAAAAGTTAAACATTTATATATAATCGTCCATAATGATGTCAGGCAGATTATCTTGAATGATATATTTGTAGTCTCTGCCTTGAAAAAGTTAAAATCACTTAAAAATACTCTCAATCACTCTTATAAAAATACTATCAACCAAGAAAAACATCTAAAAATAACTTCTTAAAAATACTAATTTTCCAGATCTGTACTGATAAATGTCCCAGCTTGAGTATTTTACGATGGAAAAGAAAAACGCCTCGACCACAGAAATCTTCTTTGATTACAAAATGTCACACGACTTTACAAACTTCGATGGTCAAATATTTTCACGAAACAAAATCTCTGGTTTTATTTCACTTCTTTTCTCTGTGGAAGCTTTCATATGCCACTTCTTTCTTGAAAAATAAAATTACTTTTTATTCGTTTAAAAAATGAAGCTAAAACCCAACATTAACATGTATTAGACCATTTCTGCGAAATGAAATGCTGAAATCGTCAAAATTCAAAGCTACATAAACAATAAAAAAAAACGCTTTCGAAAACGGTGACAGTTTAAAATTTCAAAATATCTTCATAATCTATCAGAGCAAAAAAATATTCAGGCACTAAATTAGAAATTTGTTCAACTCATCCGGATCTAATAATTACTTCAAGTGCCCTTCCCTTCTGTATGATTATGATTATACCACCAAACGAAAGATCCATATCATGCTTACACCCCAGGAAGGATATACTGCAAATACACCATTAACTCAATTTCATCGACGCAAATTTTTCTGCAAGATCTATAGCCTCGTTTACATGTGATGCCTCTGTACCCTGAAAAAGGTAGTGCGTACACAAATCAGTTTTACAAAAATGACCAAAATCTATTATTTGGGCAAACACATTTGAAAATAGATAAAAGAAAATGGCATGCATGTCTACATAACGCCATAAATTGTATAAATTTGCGCCGTAATAATAGCTCAGTCTTAAAATGGCGTGCTTAGACTGTCACTTGAATTTTCAGATCAATTCAAAATTAAAGCTCCGTTATTTCTTTTTTCCCTTCCTTATTTTCTGAGTAAGTAGTTTTAGAAAAGAGTAACCAAGTTTAAAAAGTTTTAACTGATTACATCAGATCAATTCAAAATTTAAAAATTGGACCAAATAAGAGAATAATATCAAACCAATTCAAATTTACATAGAGTACATGAACAAAGTTTCAATTTAACATTTATGAACCTACTTTGCAAACTAACAAATTTCAATAGCTCGTAGGATTGTTGACAAGAAGTTTAAGATAAAACTAATAACAATTTTACGACCACTGTTCATAATTAAACGAGAAAAGATTAAAATCCATGACATCTGGAGGATTCTCCTAGGCCCCGAGATTTAATATTAAAAAAATGAAAAGTTTCTCAGGAGCCTAGTTAAAGAATTCATTTTAAAAAAAAAAAACACTAAAGTTACTCCCCCTTCCCCTCTATTTTCAAGCTCCACTACATGTGGCCCATGAGCAAAATCCTCAAACCACTAACTCTCACGCTTTAAGTGGCATCAAATATTGGACAAAGGTTATATGAAATATACAGAATCAAAAATTCCCATACTATGCTTTTAATATTTATAAAAATTAAAGCTGCTTTTGTTCAGAAATTAAAGCAATTAGTTTCACCCAAATAAAAAGCAATTAGTCAATAACTAACCTGACCCGTGGCAAGACCACCTTTTCCTTTACCACATCTCCCTTTTAGAGGCCCCAAAGCATTACTCAGCCAATCTGCCACATCCAGATTACCTTTACCTCCTTTCTCTGGCACCCCGGCACAAACTACAGCCTTGTTCGTAGATTCGTCCGTGCTAAAAACCATCACAGATAAGCCCTGTTTATCAGCCAGCATCAGTAAAAGTTAGTGTTTGAAGTTAACAGAAAATGTAAATGCCTAGGACATACAATCTCTCAAAGCATATTCATCCACATGATGACAACTACTACATTGGAGCTCCTGAATCATAAATTGCATTACATTCAACACAGAATGAGGTCATTGAATACAATATGGCAGGCTGGAGACCAGAAAGATTCATAAGTTAAGAATCAGCATTTACCTTCTGGTCCATGACTTTTGTAACAGCCTCACGAACTGCAGCTACATCCAGACCAACATCAACAAGAGATATACAAAATGTTTTCCCATTTGAAGCAGCAAGTTCAGCCTTCTCTGCTGTAATCATTACAGCTTTACGCTTGTTTTCCTCAGCGACCTGCTTTTGTGCTTTTCTTACTTGATCCTACAAGAAGTATGATATAATTACAATATAGGACTAAATGCAGGAGCAAATCGAAGGACAACAAAAAAAAAAAAAACACAATAGAGGAACGGGAAAAAGAAAAAGGCCCGCAAATTTATTCCATGCATAAATAATACCTGAAGTCGAACTATCTTGATCTTGATGTCAGCTTTCTTGGCAGCAGGAATAGATAAAGTTTCAATATTGCTTTTCAATGATGAAACTTTCTGTTGAGGGAAACAAAAACTCAACTAATTACAATTTTGGAAGAGAAAGATATGCTGCATATCTATAATCTATCTATTGGGACAAATCATTGTTGATAACAAACAAAGACAAAAGGAGATCAAGAGAGAATCCTGTGAGAAAGGGCATGAACTAACTTCAGTTGTTAGGCTCCTAGCTAATGTATTTATATATTCAGATAATACTAAGTACAAGTGTAAGTGCTGAACACGGAGTACCAGTCCAAATATACAAATAGATATTCTAGCTGCATAAAAGGAGACAAAAGAAAAAATAAAGGCAACTTATTAGAATACATGAAAACCCAGTCTAGCATCCGTTCTAGTAGCACAAGTTTCCATCTTCCCCATGACAAAAGGAACTTCCAATGAATAGCAAATGTATTTAGCGGTCATTCCATTAGTTTAGTAATTCAAGTATGATTTCATGCTCATGATAACAAGTATTTCCATACTTTCCAATATATTGAATAGGCTCCATTAGGCCTTCATATTTAGGTTCAAAACCGTAAATTTTATAAGCTCAACAGTTAGTTTGAGACCTATCCTTAATAATAAGAAATTATAACGCCCAACTTGGCAGCTGGTTCAGCCAGTTGTATATTAGTTTTTTTTTAATCCATCTTCAGTCATTAGCTGTTAACAGAGCCAGACAACCTGTTGAACTGACCAACTAACTAGAATAGAATGGAGAAAAGCACAAGCCTGATGCTATAAAATTTTAGATGAACACAAAGACCAACCTCTTCTAGCAAAGTTCCTACTAACTTAGCCGCATCATCTACTTGCTGCTCAAATTCATCTGCCACTTTCATTGCGTCATACGCACGATCAGTTGTAACAGCTGTTATTCTGCGTATTCCTTTTGCAATTCCCTCCTCAGATAAAAGTGCAAAAGCTTTTGCCTCTCGTGTGTTTGAAATATGGGTACCTAGATCATCAACTAAAAATGAAGAACCTCGAATTGAAATACAGAAAGAAAGCTTCAAAGGAAATATTAGCTATGATATTCACCTCCACATAACTCTGATGAAATAGATAACCATTTTTCATTCTTGGGGTCAGCAAGGAGATCCTCAACTTTTTGTCCAATTGACACAACTCTAACAGGATCAGGATAGACCTACATCAAAGCATTAAATATTGGAGAACATGATCCAGGATGAGACAAGAAAGAATTTTGAAATTACATTACTTACTTCCCCAAAAACAGCTCGCAAACCATTGATACCCTTGGCTTCAGCAAGAGTTGCCTCTTTTGCACTTACATCCAACTCAGCTTTAATTTGCTCATTAACAATTGATTCAATTCTCCTTAAATTGTCAGCTTCAATAGGCTTGCCTATTCATAGCAGCATAGTGAACAATTAGTCTTTACACTCACACTATTCTAACAGTAAAATGAACAAATCTTACCATGAGAAAAGTCAAATCTCAATTTTTCAGCAAGAACAATGGATCCTTTCTGGTCAACATGATCACCAAGTACTTCCTGCATTCATCATAGGAAATTTCAACAAACACATATCAGCAAGTGAAATGATAGAGTAAGGCTTCAATTCATTCGGTAACATTTCAACATACCCTAAGGGCAAAATTTAACATGTGTGTGCAGGTATGGTTAGGGGCTATAAGGGCGCGTCTTCCATAATCAACCTACAAAAGTAATGAAATATAGAAAATAAATGAGGAATACAAAGCACAAAAAGGTACTGAAAGAGAACCAAAAAACAAGGAGGTATTTGAAGAAAAACAGGAAAGAGTGAAAGAAAAAAATCAAGGAGAATTTGGACTCATGAAGAAATCAATAAAAGTAAAAATTTACCTTGCACACTACTTTGTCGCCAACTGAGACACCAGTCCCATTACCAATGTGAAGAACAAAGCCTCCATAAACTTGAACATTACGCACTTCAAATAAAGCATGTGGGCCCTCAAGTGATCCAGTATCAAAAATCTACATATGTAAAAAATATTGCATCACATACATAACACTTAACAAATTCAATGGGTAGAATATTTTTAGGGTCCCTGTTTTCATGTAATAGTTGTTAAATTAAACTATTGACATAATCTTTCAGTTTGAAAGAAATTTGTAAAGAATTTTTATACAAAGTATTCTAAACAATATCGTACGTGATACATTACTAATTTTCCTTCAGGATTGAAGTTTTGACTTTTGATTACATTTTTTACCTCATACGAGTGAGCTAATGGATATGAATGCAAGCAAGTATCCTTTGGATGATGTGCATTCATACAATTACTACTATCTCTTAATATAAGAAAGCACAATTCTATGCATTCTCTTGACCACTCTTAAAATAGATGAGGAAATTAAAATGCATGACACCCACACCTATACCATTCAAAGAATTTTACATGCATTCAATGTGTTTTTTGTTCTACTGCATTTTATGTAAGATATAGACTATGCATCTGTTAGTAAAAACTGTTGGTGAACATTATGAGCAGGAGGGAGCATTGAATGCAAGCTGAATTGCTACTACAAATATTTAAATAAAATATTGCAGAAGAAACTGATACTCAAAAAATTAAAAGAAAAATATTCCAGCAACTTAATAGTATTTACTGTCCAAAAGTGAATTTCATCTTAAATAAATGAATAGTAATTGTTACCTTTTTCTGAAGCAAATAAAACTATAATGAAAAATAACATATATAAGTTATGTATAAGGCTTGGTACCTGACCACCTTGCTCAGCATAGAAGCTTGTAGACTCCAGAACTACACCAATATCATCACCGGTATTAACAGTATCAACAAACTCAGAACCAGTATATATTGCTTTTACCACACTCTCATGGTCCTATGATAAGAAATGGTGAAGAATAGAAATCAATGGAAGGCATAGTAGCTGATTCCAATATAATATTTCATGCGTAAACAGAGTGAAAAAGTCTAATACAACTGCTCAACCAATAACCAAAAAATAGTCTCTTTCATTATGTCCACTTCCATTGCAAGTTGAAAAGATGCAAGCCATCAAAATATGAAGGAGTAGGAGGGGAGAGAAATAATAGCAGAAACTCCTCTATTCAGTAATCAGTAGTAGGGGTGTAAATAAAGTTAATCATAAATTATTGAATCTCAACTTACTAAATGCTTATTTAGGTTTGTTTGTTTCTCTAAACAAACTAGTTCAAGCCAAAAAGTTAGGCTTGATTATTTAATTGAGTCAATCCTTAACTTTATATGATTGTCATTAAATAGTTTGCAAGTAGTTCGTATATATATGTATCACTAAGAAAATTGCAATTTTATTTATATTAATTACTTGAAAAATCATAATTTTTTATATTATTATGTTCTCTCTCTCTCTCTCTCTCTCTCTCTCTATCTATCTATCTATCTATCTATCTATATATATATATATATATATATATATATATATATTTCAATTTTCAAGCATCATCTCTTAAATGGGCAATCATAAATTTTCTTCAAAAAAATTCATTGTTTTCATCATCAAAGATTTCATCTCCAGTTTCAAGTAATCTTTATGAATACAAATTTATATTTTATTAACATTTTGCTTACTTTTCAACATGAAGATATTTGTTAAATACTTAAATTAATAAACAGGATTTTATTCAAAGAGAATTTTGATCAAGGGAAAAAAAGGTAAACGAGTTAGGCACTTCTTAATAGTTAACCAAGTCAAACTCAAGCTTTAAATTTGACTCGTTTAAATGAGACAAACTTGACCAACCTTTTGATAATATAGGACATCTCTTATCCTCGAATGAAATTTCATCTTTATATTAGAAAAACTGATCTTATCCCCTTGGTGTCCTTCACAATTAAACTTTCTTCATGAAAAAATACCAAAAACAAAAAAATACCTTGAACCAAGCATATTTGAAGCTATCATTTGTTGGGACAATGCCCCTTTTGTGCAAAGCTGAGGTAGCATCGGCATCCATGACAATGGCACCACCAGCTTGCTGACAACAAAAAAAGAAAAATGAGAAAGAAGCAGAGAAAAAGACTGGATGTCTTAAAAATACATAAGAAACTTAGGCACAGAAAAGAGACATTCAAGCACATAAAATACCTTTGTTTGAGCACTTCTGGATCTCTCTCTTGCAGCTTCCATAGCACTATCAAAACCTTTGACATCAACAACTAATCCCTTTTCTTCAGCCATAAGCTGATAAGTAGAAAATATAAAGAAATTAAAAACACAAGGCATAATATAGATTAAAAGATCCATACAGCAATTTAGTGAAGCAATCCACATACCTGAGTGAGATCTAATGGAAACCCATATGTATCCCACAAGACAAATGCTTCCTATAATCAAGAGACAACTGCATGACAAATAGCCCATAGGCCTACTGAAAAACAACTTGGAAATAGTATATTGAATTATATTTAATTATTATTACACGAGGGAATCGACAGTTCAACACTCGTGATCATGCAGAACTATGAATCTGATTTAATCACAACTTTGTGAACAACTGACCATTATGAGAAAATATTTGTAATTAATGGTTCGGGATAAAACATAAAAATTGCAGAATTTTAATTCCTTGAAATGAAGAGAATCTCATTTAAATGACTTCCAGAGACAGATAAAAAGTAGCAGAGCCAAGCGAAATTTCAGAAACTTATTTGTCTGTTTAAATTAATAAATATTGTCTGCATATACTTGCAAGAACCTGGGGGGGGGAGTAGCTGGGAATAGTAAAGACATTAATAAAAACAAGTAAATATGACTAATAAGTATTAAGTAACTGAAAATAACGGATTCTACTTGCCTCCCCACTCAGTATGTTTCCCTGAACTTGTCGAACAGCTGCCTCAAATTTCTCAATTCCCTGGAGAAGTAAAAACAACCAGGTTATCTGTTACTCTTTATACACATAATAAGAAAAACATAAATGACAAAAACCATCCACAGAGCAATGAATCAAGTTCACAAGAAAGAAAACTAATTTGAGAGATGGCTGGCATTATGTCAATAAGATTGATAGGTGATAACCCATAAAGCTGCATATGAATATATGACTATCATCACCTTAATTAAGGTTCTCCCAAAACTTTCCTCCTCCTCTTCAATTATATTCCGAATGTGTGTTTCCTGTTGTTTTAGCTCCGGGAAAACATCACCCATCACATTCACCACAACACTTACAAGCCTGGATTCAGTAAAAATAAGGAGAGAAAAACACATTACAAACAGAATGTATGTTCACACATTCATATATACCTGGAATCACCTGTGAAATGACTCATCAATTTTTTTTAAAAGTACAGCAAATTTGAAGAAACCAGTTGAAAGAATTCATTGTAGTATGGAAATCATAGAAAATGAAACAAAAATACGGTAGAGAACAAACAACAAATAGAGAATATACAAGTTAAGTCTGAACTAAATTGATTACAAAAATGAATCATTTACACCTAAAGAGTCTACACAAATAAAGTTAATTGTACCTTCCCTAACAATCTAACAGAATCTGTAACTGTATAACAGAAAAAACCAACAGGTGGTTGTTATGACAACCTGCCAGGATGTCATTGAACGTTAAACATGCAGTATAGCAGAACTAAAAGCCTTGGGAGAAACACACCACAAAAGCTAGCGGTGGTAGTTGGAGATCCCAAGGCCTTATAAACCCCACACTAGAATCCCATACTTCCTATGTGGGACACAAGTCTCATACCTTACAGATGGATCTTGTTAGATTTATATATGTAGTTTTTTATATTTTGTTGTATTTTCTCTCTGCTGTAGCCATCTGTTAGAGATACCGCTTTTATGTTAACTCAATATATAAATACATTTCAGCTGTGTGTAAGTGTGTGAGACACTCAAGTATTCTTAGTCTCAACTGATCCTAACATAACTACTCAAACACGCATAAATAAAAGTTTTATTACCCCTATGGTACCAGGATGCAGAATCTGGCAACACCACTTTAGATCGGGATTCAAATTCAAGCAACATATTAAAGTTGCTAACCATTATACATACCCATTAAAAAAACCCTCTTTAGCTTTTAGCACTTCACGTCCATACCGAACAGCTCGACGGAGTATACGTCTCAGAACATACTCACGACCATCATTACCTTCAAAAAAGAGAAAATAAAACTCAATCAAAAAGTGGAATTCCTTATTTTTAAAGGAGAGGGAGTTACATGATGTCCACACAGACAAAATGTTTTATAGCTTGTACTACAGATAAATAAAAATCTAAAAGTCAAAAAACCTAAATAAATGTGTCAAGGGAATTTATTTTCTTAGTGCCGCCCCCAACAGAGACACAGTCTATATGAAGAACAGGCCACCCTCAAGATATGAGAGGGAAAAGACAACAAACTTGATAACACTTGGAGTTGTAATTTGTGGCTCATTAAAGGGGAAAAATGTCAATAAAGATACCAGATCTACAATGTCATACCAGGACGAGACCCATCAGCAATGGCAAATGAAAGAGTTCTGATGTGATCTGCAACAACCCTGTATGCCATGTCAACTTTGTCTGCATCATCTGGTCCAACTTTCCCAGAATATGGTCTGGCACCAGTTGCCTGCAAACGCGATATAGGAAAGCAAAATTATATATCAAGCAGTTTGTAGTCACAAACATTAAATCAAAGTGCCAAGAGAAAACAGTAAGACTTTAACATGCAGAATCATTCAAATGGAAATTAAAAAAGCACATGCAAAATCTTATATGTAAGCTCATACAATCATTCACGGGATTTAAAAAATGCACATGGAAATGCATGCCATGACACTGGGAAATCTTATATGTAAACTACAAATAGATTATAGACAGCTAATAATTCTGAAGGAACAATAAGTATTTAACAATAGCAAGTAGAATTCACAATTTGCAAATGTAGATTATCTTATTCTTAAAGGTCAAAAATGATATTTATTGAACTAGATACTTGAAATTTAAGGAGTTTTCCAACAGTATTAAGATAAAGAGGCAGCTTGAAGGAATAAAAAAGTTGGTTTATCTAAATTTCCTAGATAGTGCTGACATAAGGTGCGCAAACAGAAAACAAGAAATAAACACAGAATTTAATGTGGTTTGACTTACAGTGAATTATATGTTTACATTCATAGACAAAGGCATGAAAACACTAACAAAAATCACTATGACCAATGAGTATCAACCCCACACTCAACCTTTTTTTTTATCAGCAAAGATAATTTACATATATATATATATATATATATATATATATATATATATATATATATATATATATATATCCGAGTAACAGAGGTACAAAGATTACAAAGTTGTAATATTCCAGACAATTGATTCCATAGATCAGACTTAAACAGTCTCGATGGGAACCAAAAGCTGGCTACTTACAGGATAAAATTACTACCAGTAACCTATGGCTGCTACCCTCAACTAATTAACAAAACCTGCTCTAAGAATAGATGACCATTGATTAAAATGAATTACAAAATCTTTCTCAAAATTTCTAAGCCATGTTCATAGTAAGAATGTTGCATCCTCCATCAATTTGTTGCCATTGAAAGTGTCATTAGAGAAAATGATCTTGTTCCTCAGCTGCCATATGGACCATATAAAAGCCAACCACCAGCACTTCCACCTATTAACCCTAATTCCATCAGCCAAAACAGTCACATGTTGAGAGAAATGTTGCCTTGGATTCTGCGGAAAGGCACCAAGAGCGTTCACCCAAGACATAGATTCCCACCATATAGGGAGAATTTTGCTGCAATGTAGGAATAAGTGTGCTGCATCCTCCTCCATGCTCCTATAGAACAGGCATCTTAAATCATTGATTTCAACCTGTCGCCTTCACAAGTTTGATTTTGTTGGCAGTCTATCTCTAAGTAATCTCCATGCAAAAACTGAAATTTTGCTTGGGATCTTTAGCTTCCATAGTTCCTCAAAAACTACATCATCAGTCCCCTTTATTATGTCTCCCCTCAACACATCATAAGCACTTTTTGCTGAGCATTGACCACTTGGGTCTGGTTTCCAAGCCCAGTCATCCCTTCTATGTGCTTGAATTGGCCTGCCTTCTACATCACTTAGGAAGCTAACAGCCATAGCAATTTCACTATCAAACAAGTGCCTCCTCCATTTGAAATCCCACTCCCATCCTGTGTCCTTATGAATTCCCATCTGCTGTATGACCTGATTCTGTTGGTAGGAATTGAGGTATAACCTAGGGTATTTTGCTAATAATGTTGCCTCACCATCAATCCACCTGTCCTCCCAAAACTTAATCCTATCACCAAACCCCACCCTCCACACCATTCCATTTTGAAAAGTCTGTTCCTGTTGCGGATGATGAAGAGCCATTTTTAGATCCCTCCACCATATGGAGTCATTAGTATCTTGTGATGCTTCATCTAGCCTCCTCCATCCACCATACTTTGACTCCAATACCCTAGCCCATAATTCTCGATGATGTTGAAATAGACTCTATTTCCATTTGTCAAGTAGTGCAAGATTAAAGGTGTTAATGTCCTCGAGGCCCAATCCCCCTTGTTCTTTTGGGAGACAGACTGTCTCCCATTTAATCCTGGCAATCCTATGAAAAGCCCAATTTCGATTGCTTTTGACACCCCCTGGTTCGAGAATAAACCTTCCAAGTGTTGGTGGGTTCATTCTTTTTTTTTTCTTGTGGGCTGGTACTATAGTGAACTTTTGCTTTAGTAGGGGTGTGGATAGGAAAGCCCAACCCGCTATTACCCACTCCTTCATCCAGCTGTAGGTCACGTGTCTCCTCCCCAAACAAAGCCTGCACCCTTGACACATCACCTCTTTTTCCACCTGCTATATTTCCCATTTCATGACTGAAACTCTCCTCCTCAGATGAGTCATTGCTCCGACAACCTGCTCCCTATTCTTTTTGCAACTTTCTTTCACTAGGTAGGTGTCCTTTGTCACCAACCCTTGACTCGCCACCTATTCCTCGTCCATGTCTACGATGGTGGCCGTTCTGCCCTTTGTCAGACTGTGGTGTTGTATCCGCGAGTTACTGTGGTTACCCAGTGGTCCGCTTTGTCTTATTAAACCACTGCGTAATACCACGGTCCCACGGTCGTCGCTCCCGGCATTGGAACCGAAGGAGATCCGTCGTGGCTCAACAATATTTTTCGGCACCCTTATGACTTGCACATCATCTATGTTGTCTGACGCGCATCTCGTACCCAATACCGGAGTTCCGATACAGCTCTCATCAGACTTGATTTCCTCCGATGATAGCATAGCACTCCTACGCCGACAATGACATGTATAGGTGCTGTAGCTACATTCCTCCACTATTTATACCTTGTACACCTCCCCACCTATGTATACATTGACCGTGTGTTGGATTGCGGGGTTCCACGGTGTTCAAATGAGCACCCTTGCTCTGTCCACCCTCCGAACCTCCTTGACATCGTCATCTACCTCCACCATATCCCCGATGGCAGCCACGATCTTCTGGATATACGTCATATCCCAGGCTAGTAGCGGAATACCCCAACATTGGACCCACGTTAATCTGTGACCTATACGTAGACTCGAATTCCATTTCTCCAACGAATGGAACAAGGAATCTTCTCCGTCCATTTCCTCCTGCATCATTTGTTCTACTTTGGCATCAGTGAGGCTAGGTAACAGAACCATGTCATCCCCCATGTACTTTGAAGTTATGTCTGCTCCAAAGTCCCACAATAGGTCGTCTTCGACTCTATCAAACAACGCAAGGTTTTTCAGTCGCCCTACCCAAGCTTCACTGAACCATTTCTTGTCGTTCAGTGGTATGTCAAGATGTACTAATGATAGTGAGGCAACAGGGCTGTGGGGCTCATTGTATGTTACCTTCCTTTGCCCAGAACTGCACATGTTTCTGGCCACCACTGTCGCGTACGAAGTGGAACTCATTCTCGCTTGTGGTTGTCTCCACCAAGCTGTTGTATTTTCGTGTTTCTCCTCGTACCCCATTGGTTTGGGTTGTGCTGCTACCTTTCTCGCCATCTCTCTCCCATATTTAGGTATGTTAATGTACAGCTTCAAACCACCGATGACAATCTGGTCCAGTTGCCTTTCTAGATTGTGCACGTCCTTCCCTCCTTTGAATCTATCAAAACCGTATCTCCTACCATTCTTGTTTCTTTGTTTAGAGATGAAAATCTTCCTCACATCATCCCACTTCTTGAAATGGTACCACAGGTTCTTCTCTGTGACATCCTCAGAAAATCGTATGAAGTAGAAGGATGATATGTTATTCTTATCCCTCCAATTTGCTCGATTGTAGCTTTGCTATCGGCCATCCCTGTTCCCGGCATGCGTCCGTCAAGGATCCTCTCTGAAACTCACTCTATCCCTCTCTATTGCCTTACCTCTGTTCCTAACTCTCTCCCACTCGTTGTTTCTCTCTCTACTCAACCTTAATCCAAGTCAACATTTAATTCCCTGTTAATTGTTATAGACTTGCAAAAATTGTATATTTAAACATTTCACTGGAACTTCTTTATGCAAATATATAACTGCAGGTACAAATAGTTTAGGCGATCCTCTCTCCTCTCTAAACCATGCGTATACATTCCGCTATAAAAGAGTCAAAAAGTGTGATAAGTGACACTGCATTACCAGAATTACAAATTCAAATTCAAATTCAAATTTAACAAAGTTCAAGAGTAAATATTATTATTGTTCCATGACACAAGGGAAATATAATAAAATCTAATGCCTTCATCAACATACCCGCTGAATAACATCAAAGATTGGCAAGAAGACATCCGTATCATAATTGCTCATTTTGTCCTGAAGTATAGAGGTCAAACGTTCAAAACCCATTCCCGTATCAACATGCTTTGCTGGAAGAGGTTTAAGAGAGCCATCAGCCTCCCTATTGAACTGTTACAGGGCAAACAATTAGTCACATACATACAGATTTCATGGTGATAGAACAGAATTGCATGCTAAGGTGGATTCTAGTGCCAATTAATCAAGTACATGAATGAGGGGAGAAAAAGAAGGCAGTAAAGCACTCTGTAAATCATTATAATACCTGAATAAAGACAAGGTTCCATATCTCAATGCAGGTAGGATCATCGTTATTAACCAATGATGCAGCATCACGGTTACCAATTCTGTCAAAATGTATTTCAGTGCAAGGTCCGCAAGGACCAGTATCACCCATCTCCCAGAAATTGTCCTATCCAAAGATACAAATCTAGTAAGATATGAAGACTCAGTTCAGAACAATTTACAATATAATAACAAATAGATTTTGCATGCCTTATGATACTTGTAAATAATAAAAAAAAAACACTTGCAATTTTAGGTTTTTTCTTAAAGGAGAGGTGAAATGACCCCAGCACTCATATGAGCAGCTAAAATAACCTTTTAATTGAGACCAAAATTTCAATTATTACTCGCTGACACCTACCAGCAATCACATTGTTACCCATCAAGTATGAAAAGTAACTTTTCATCACAGAATCAAAATTCAGAATATAGCAACAAGCTGTCTGAAATAACATTCATCCATCAGTATAAAATGCAACTGTTTCAATTTTCTAGTACAAATTTGATAGAACGTCAGCAATAAGTTGGTAGAAATTTTATTGATTCACACAGAAATACTGCATGGGTCTTGCCATCCTAGTTCTTACAACTCCTACAGAGAAACTCTGTCCAAATCACACAAATACTACACAATAACTGCCCCTGTCACACGCTACTCCTATAACTGTCAAAAGGCATAACGGCTCTCAGTTACACACACCTCAATGGGAGGTTTCTGATTATGATCCAATGGAAGAGGCCTAAAACAGATACCATCAAAATTAAGACTCATATAGTATCCATAGCTCAAAATTATAAGTCACAACAATCTTGCTGAACAGAGAAATTATGAAGTATCTTATCAAAATAATGCATACTGTTTACTACAATATTAAATATATTTTGCATATATTGTCAAAATATTCCATTTAACATTTTAATAGAAGAAGTGGTGAAAGCATACTTTACAGTCAAAAGGAAGCACACGCCCCGGAGGTAAAAACTTAAGCCATATATCCCTAGCCTCAAGGTCAGGGGCAAGACCAGACTTATCATCACCACCAAAATATGTGGCATAAATGCGATCTGATGGTAATTTATAAACCTGCAGCAGGATAAAGAAGTGAATGACGTAAACTTAAAAGAGTAATAATCATGCATTACATAAACTGAGGAATCAAATAACCATCTACTTCTCAATTTAGAAATGTTGCACAATACCATACAGACAAGTTAAACATTCTAATTTAATTTTTTTTTCATTGGATGTGATGAGATCATTAATTTATCCATGATTAACAAGTAGGATAGGCCATTCAGTGTGATAGCCAATGTCCAGATTGCAATTGACAATTGAACACTAACAAACTCCCACATAATATTTAAGCAACAAAACTCAATGCATCAGTGGCATGCCGTGATGGAGTGGAAGTACTGGTGACAGTGATATTGAAATTGCCAATTGAAAAGGCATAATTGAACACCAGAAGACCAACTTGCCACCATATGCAACGCACAATTTAAAACCACAGAAAAACCAACCTATATGGCACTGGAGGGGTAGCTCCAATTAATTACTAGCTACCTGCTAATGCTTACACATCCTTCTCAAGTATAAAGCATGTCACATAGTCATTTAACAAAACAATACCATTGTTTATAACAAATGGGGCTCATAATTCAAGAATCAAAATAAGAAACTCCAACCAAAAAAACATACTTTGGTTAGAAGCTCCCACGCCCAGCTGATGGCTTCTACTTTAAAGTAATCCCCAAAGGACCAATTGCCCAACATCTCAAAGAAGGTGTGATGGTAAGTATCCTTCCCTACATCATCAAGATCATTGTGTTTACCGCCAGCTCGAATGCACTTCTGTGTGTTGCAAGCACGAGAGAGCTTGCTCAAGGCAGTGTTAGGATCCGCAGTTCCCAAAAAGATGGGCTTGAACTGGTTCATACCTGTCACATCACAAATTAACCTTAACAGTGAGGGCCATATACTTTCTCCCTAAAAAACAAATAACCAGCCGTTTTTATCATTATTACCAACAAAACATCCATACCATTAAAAAATTAGAGTAATAATATATGAATCACTCTCGTTAACACTTGTCATTTCTCCCTTCTTATCACATCATATCAAATGGATAGGAGGTGTACATGAATAATTTTTTCTAACAAATTAACACAAAACGTGAAGTTCGAGGCATTCAGAATCAATTAGAATTTCAACTTAAAACCCTTGCCACTTCGCTGGCAGATTTCAAATTCAAAAAACAGCATGGTATACAGAGACTTGTGGAGAAGAATATGGAACAAAAAATCGCATATTGAATCACTGATCGTGAAACGTACCAGCGTTGGCGAAGAGGAGAGTGGGGTCATTGAAGGGGACGACAGGGCTAGACTTCCAGTTGACGTGATTTTTGTCCTGGAAGAAGCTGATGAAAGTGTCCCTAACGCGCTTCGCCGGCCACTCCACATCGTGAGTCTCAGTTTCGGGCATGGCTTCGGCTGCGGAGAAAGGCGGCGGAGAATGAAGGGATCTGACGGCGCTAAAGGGAGAGAAGAGTGAGAGCAGTGGCGGCGACGAGAGAGGGTTACTGTTTCGAGAGGAAATGAGGAGAGCTCTTACACCGAATCCAATTTTCATTCACTCGTATCTTTATTTTTTTAACGCTAACGATAATAATAAATTTATGGAAACGGACAAATTAAATATATGCATTTTTTATGAACAGATTTTTGCTGGCCTGCCCGAGTTTTTGGAGATGCTATTGTGTAAATTTGAGTATTCTCCGACTATAAAAGTTTTGGAGTTTAATTGTGACCTAAAGAAATTTATATTGTAAATCAGTCCTACTAATCATGGCTTTTTTAATTAGCTAATACTAGTATACAAAAATTATAGGTTTAATTGTATTTTTGTTTTTTTTATCGAAATTGAGCAACTTTAGTCACTTAAATTTTGATGGTACGGATTAGATATTTTAAGTATATAATTTGTAAATATGTTATTTTACTCTTGTGTGTTCTAATTGTACAAATTAAGTCTCCTTAAGTATTAAATTATGTAATTTTAGTCTCCAAATAAATATATTGTTTCATATATATTAACAAAATGATGTTGATCTACTAAACATCCTAACTAAAATTATAAGTTTAGTTCTTGAAAGATACAATTTGTGCAATTAAAAGACTAAAATTATATATATGTGATACTTGAATATTCAATTGTCACAATTGGAACTTTGAGAAGTAATTAGGAATAAAAAGTGCAATTAAATCAAATGTTTACATTAATAATCTCAATGTAATTTTTAAAATATTTATGAAAAAAATTAATAAATTTATTATATATTATGATTTGTGATGGAAGGAACAAAATATCTTACATTGTATAATTTGTTTTTCATTTTTCTTATAGAATTGGATGGTTACGTTGTGAACGTAATAAAAAATACATTATTAACTAATTAAAAACTTTTTTTTGTCTAATAATTCAAAAAACTTATACATGATAATTTATGACAAAATGAAAAAAAAAAACATTTGCAATGCAAATCTTTATTCTCTTTTTGAGTTATTCTATTTGCAATATTTATTTATTTTTTATGTCGTTATTGCCAAAAATTATATATAGTTATCATTTTATCCATTTTAGACTAAAATGTAGACTTAGTGATATCAACATTATCAATTGTATGTGTATCGTTTAAGTTCTTGTGTTGCAAAGTAACATTTAATTAACCTTTTCATTATAGTAGTAAATTCAAAATTTTCGAAAACACTATGCTATACAACGTTAAAAATTTACTTACGTGATGTTCTAATGAGGTAATTGTTTCTTTGGGGAAAATATCCTCGACTCTATCTTTCTTTTACTGAATTCCTCCATACTCCAATAACCGAAGAGAAGTCCATTTCTTTGTATGTTCATGTTAGTATTTTTGTTCGTCTGGATGTTAAAATATACAACTCACTTATAAATTTATTTATTATAACCGTTATAAATATTGTATTTGCCTTGACTAGTTAAATCAACCTTTTAATTAAAAAATGATGATGGTATCTTATTCAAAATTCTTTAATCATCGTTGTGAAAATTGTAACATTTTATTTGGTAGCATTAAAATATTATCTGTCAATGGCTGCTCAAAAACTTTAACACAGACATATATATATAGATATGGATATATATCACTTATTGTGACTCGCATTTTTTTCTTCTGCCAAAAATTTTGTTGAAAAAAAAATGTTAGTTCCAACGAGTGTATACTTTAAATGTTTATTTATTACGTTAGATAACAACTATTTTTAATCATTTTTATAAATTAGAAAAGTTGTTGAACCTTGCGTATTTGAGTTGAAGTGTGAATATATTAATTTTACCTTGAACAATTGTCTTTTCTTTAATGGGTGGGATTCACGTAATTAATAACTCCAATCACATTGACTAAAAAAATGTATATTGTTATATAGAGAAATGAAATTATATTATTTTGTTTTTGACAGAAAATGAAATTAGTTAATAATAATTTTAATAATACTAGATACTATCTTAAAAAGAAAATGCTAACCTGTTAACACAGTTTGTTATAATAATTACTTCAGCAAAAAAAAAAAAAGTTTGTTGTGATAATTATGCAAAATGTTCAAAATTCTCAAACTAAAAAATACGATAAAGAATTAAGTTATCACCAAATACTTCCTCTACAATTATTGTAACATAGAAGATGCATGCAAGGGTGGGAGACTTGCTATGGAAAACTTATTATATCTATTAGATTTTAAAACAATATATGGTTAATATTCTTGTTCTCTTATGAAATTTTATTTTTGGTTTACTGATATACAACACTCATTCTTTTATTTCTTATACTGATATTGATATTTGTACTTAGCTTTGAAGTTTAAAAAAGTAATCTTTGTAATGGTAATCCTTTCATATTATTCCTAGTAAAAAAAAACTATTTGTTAAAAATGTTTAGGTATGCTTTGTAAAAAGTTATCGTATCAGCAATATTATTGTATTTTCTTTATTCTTTTATTCAAGGTAACAATATAATTCATAAAGAGATGGTAACATATATATAAAGTCTCAACTCAACTTATCAACAACAATGTTCATCATCAATCGCATTCGATCTTTCTTAAATAAGTCATGATCTCTCTTCTTTTGTCATGTTTATATAAAAGGAAATCAATGTGTTTGATTAGTTAGCTAGACAAGAGATAGTTTAAACTTTAAAGATTTACCCCTCTTTGTTCCCTTATGCTTTCAGTTTCTTTTTGTCATACGATGTAGGCATCTCTTTTGCTAGATTGTAATTTTTGTTATTTTTTCAATGATGAAAAAAGTCCTTATTTTTGGTCGTATGACTTGTTGGTAGGATCAACTGATTTAAAAATACCTTGGCCTAAAAAATAAAAGATTTTATGTTATTTTTGATTCATTGAGTTTCACAATTATTTTATTTTAATATATTAAACTTAAAACTTCAACTTTGATCTTTTATTTTAAAAAAAAATCATTTTAATACTTTTTATTGTTTTTTATATTTTGTTTAAGTATTTAAATTTTAAAATAATAAATTTAAAATAATGTCATCACTTTATTATGATAATCAATATTCATCTTCTTCAAACTCCAACAACATAAAAAATTCATTCAAAAGTTTCCAGATTAAATAAAGGTCATCAACAACAAATACATATTTCCATATTCAAAACCAAATTTAACTCAACAACATCAAATAATGCACAATAAACATTATGAAATTTTTAGATTCAAACTCAAATGAAGTTTCCGAAGAGTCTCCCCCTCTAACGCTTCTCTCACGTCTGATGTCTCGATGGTAACCAATAGGGGTGGAAATAGGTCAAACTGGCCTACAACTTGGCCTACATAAAGCCGGGTCTGAACTGACCTATTTAATTAAAATGGTAGGTTCAAGCTTTTTTAAAAGCCTATTAAATTAAATAGACCAGAATTAGGCTTATTAAAAAGTCTTATAAGCTTGATAGGTCGGCATATATATATATATATATATATATATTATTTTTTGGGTACCAATATATAATATTATTTTTTGGATACAATTAATTTTTTTTGACACTATCAGACTTTGATTACACATTAGTGTTCCATAACTTCTATTCCTATAATCAAGGACTTTAATTACAATTTAGGTGTGAGTCATATGCCCTTTTATATTCCTCGTTATTTTGATTGACTTTATTTTTTCTTTAACTTTCCTATTACGTTCCTACTCTGTAAAATATTATATATTTATTGTGAATAAGGTTTTTAAAAAGGCTATCAGCCCAGGGCAGACTTTTAAAAAAAGTCAGGCCGAGTAAAAATAAAAGTCTTTGATAAGCTATAGGACAGCCTCAGGCCTCAAAGATTCATCGTAGACTAGACTCAGGTCTTTCAAAGCCTCATCTGGTCTAGCCTATTCCCACCCTTAATAACCAACAACACATTCATTGCTTTTCGTCACCATCAACGTAAAACTTCTTATATTTTAGAATACAGTGAGAAGCATTGACGGAGATGACACTCGCCCTTTTGTGGTCTTGCGCTCCCGATGATGGACTCTCCGAAAGGCAAAGGCTTCGAGAATGTAAATAGGGGCTGTGTTGTTATCGTCGTCATCGATCTAGAAATTTGAGATTATTTTATTTAAAAAAAAATAGTAAAATTTAAAATTATTATTATTTTAAATTAATTATTTCAAAATTTAAATATTAATAAGATATTAATTGACAAAAAATAATGAAAAAGTATCAAAATAAAACTTTTCGAAAAGCGACCAAACTGAACATGTTAAGTTTAATGTAACAAGTGTAAATTTAGTAGACTAAAAGGAAAATTATTAAAAAATATTTAATTACTCTTTTTAGTTTTTATAATTTTTAAACTATTTATTTTAATTTTTATATTTTAATAAATGAATTTTTTAATTTCTGAAATTTATATTTTAATTTTTAAAAGATTCCTACCATTAAATTTTTTTAAATTTTATTAACGAGAGATATTTTTGAGAAATAAAATATAAATTTTAAAAATGAAAAAAATTCATTTATTAAGTTTTTAAGAAGTAAAAAATCCACTCATTAATAATAAAGACTAAAAAATACGTTTGAAAAGTATAACAACTAAATTTGTAATTAAACTAAAAAAACCAGCATATTGTCTTTGGATGAAACATGGGTCCGATCCGTATTAACCCGACCCGCTTCACAAAGAAGAGTACTGCGAGAGTGGTAGCTGCAGTGATACTAGAACTGAATGAACAGGGAGAGAGAGAGAGAGAGAGAGTGAACGATAACGATGAAGCTCTCCCTATTGACGGTGTTCATTGTAGCAATAGCATCGTTATCTCTTATTATTGCTGGTTCATCATCATCTCAATTCCAGTGGCAGATCCTCACCAAACACAATTTCTCTTCTCAGATCCGTCTCCATCCTCACCTCCTCCTTCTCGTCACCCTCCCCTGGTCCGGCGAGTCTAGATCCCTCATCAACCAACTTTCACTCGCACTCGCCGCCAAGCCGCCGCCGCAGCAGCAACACTTTGCCTCTCTCAAACTCATGCTCATGCACAGAAATACCGAGAAGCTTCTAGCGGATTCCATAGGTGCTACTGCTACCCCCGATGAAACCACACTCTTTTATTTCCATTATTCTGTTTCTTACAAGTACCGTGGAAGACTCAGAGCTCGCAATATTCTCTCCTCGTTGTATCCTTATATATCCCTTGCGCCCGAGGAGGTTCCTCTCGCGGCGCTCAACACTCCTCTGGATTTCAGATTATTTGTTGACTCCACGGAAAGAGCTCTTGTTCTCGTTGACTTTTGTGGATGGACGCCTAAGTTGCTCGCCAGTGATAATAACGGAACGCAAAATGCTTTCTCCGTGCTTGGTGAGTGTCAAATGTCAATCATCAATGGATTTTGATGCTTACCTTATTTAACAACATTTGGTGGTTATTTCAGAAATAATAATAATAATAATGCCTGTGGCTTTAGTAATTCACGAAATAAATAAAGGATTATGTAGATTGATTGCCGAGGTTAAACTCCAATTCTGATAGTACCCGAAGAACAACATATAATAAGTTTTGTGGAGATATAAGGTTGGTTGGGTGGTCAAGAAAGATGGAAAGAAGGGAAAGGTCTTGGTTTGATCCCTTGTACTAAAAAAAATTAATAATTAACGTTTGCCGCTAAAAAAAAAATATAAGTTTTGTCCATTTTAGTATGGAAATGGATTTCCTGCATTTACGCATTCTTCGACTAGCACTGTTAGATGAAGTTCTTACGTATATATTTTCAATTTATGAGTAGTATGATTTTCATCCAACGGTTTTAATTGTCTGTATGTGTGGGTTCCCTGACTGCAGGGAATCTGGATTTCTATTAGTATGTAGTAATATGTAATATTTATTTCTCTTTTAGTAAAGTTATGTGTGTATATGTTGTTACTTTGAATGTAATAATGTTTGAGGCACTCGTCAGAAGGTGAGTCACTATCAGTGTGTGGGTGTTTTCCTGGCAGGGAATCACCATGGAATGGGTTTTAGCAGAGGGAATAATAGAATGCCTGTGTCAAAGGGGAAGACTAACAAGAAGGTGGCTGGTATTATCTAAAGTCCATGACAATCTAAATTTTTTGATGTTAAATAGTAAATTCATCATTTCATTATTTTCTGTTTTTTCTTTCTTTCTCAAATCATCAGAGGAGGACACGTGCAAGGCTGAACTCGGTGTTGATAAAGGGTTTTGTGAAGTTCCTTGGCTGGGGGAGTTTACCTCGTTAAATTATGGTCCCTTGGAGGGCTCCAAGGATAGGAATCATCATGTTCTACATTCTTGTTCATCTGAAGAATTTGAGCGGTTTCATTCTTTCTACTTGAAATTCATGACTGTTGTGAGAGAATACTTTTTGCCTCCAGAGAAAAATAGATTTGGCTTGGTTTCAAGTAGGTCTATGCTTTCATCCCTAGGTGTTGGTGATTATGGCCCATGGTTTGCAGTTCACTACCTAGCTGGATGTTCAAGTTGTTCAAATATTCTTAAAGATGAGGATGACCTGAAATATGTTTTGCAGATGAATAATTATTTTGTCAAAGAGGTGAATAAAACCTTTCTAACATCTGTTCCATATTCTGCGGTGTATGTCATAATGCTATATTTTGTCGCTCCTGTATCCTGTCTCTAAGCTCTTCTCTGATTATTGTTGTGGACTAGTTTATTTAACTGATAAATATACACCACCAATATGCAGACATCTGTCCCTTCTTTCAATTAATTATTCCATTTTTGGAACTTACCCTGTTTTGTTTGTATTTAGCTGGAAGGTAATGGACATGATCAAGAGCCCGTTCTACCAGCAAATAAGCCATCTGTACTTCTATTTGTTGATAGATCATCTGACTCCTCAGAAACTAGGGGGAAAAGTAAGGAGGCTCTTAAAGCTTTTAGAGTATTGGCACAACACTATCATCGTGTGAATCAGACTGGTAACAAGAATAATAACAGTCATGACAAATTTTCTATTCGAGATTATCATGGCTTCAAGAGTACATCTGAACATCCTAGGTTAAAGTTGTCTAGGCCAGCTCAGAAGATTAAACTAAAGGAGAAGATTTCTTCCATCATGATTATGAATGAGGGTAAGCAAGTTAGTTTGGACAATATTCCTTTGGATCTTCAAGGGAGTTCTTTGAATGATATATTGGCTTATCTTCTCCAGCAAAAGAAGGATGGAAAACTAAGCTCCCTAGCAAAGGATTTAGGCTTCCAACTTTTATCTGATGATATTGATGTCAGGTTAGCCAATACACAACAATCACATTCAGAAGTTCAGTCAAATCAATTTCCAACAGAAACTTCTCAAAAAGGCCATACAGATATTGTGATGCTGGATGGAGATACATATAGATCTGCTGGAGAGCTTGAGGAAAATCCCAAATCTACTGAGCTATCTTCTCGGAAAGATGAAGTAAAGAGACCTTCTATTGTCACACATGAAGAGATAAAATCTGTGGAAACTGAAGAATCGATTGCAGATCATGAACTTTCTACCGCTAAATTTATGCTACCAGAAACAGATGATTCTTCAGGTGGAAACAAGGATGAGGGTGAGCAGGCTCATTTTCTTGGTTTTAATGGGTTTTTTTTCTATTCTGATGGTAATTATCAATTACTTGAAAGACTCACGGGTGGTCGTGGAATTCCATCTTTGGTTATCGTTGATCCTTTTTGGCAGCAACACTATGTTTACCCTGATGAGAAAAGTTTCAACTTTTCTTCACTGTGTGATTTTCTTTCTGAGTTTCTTAATGGAACCTTACTTCCATACCAGCAGTCAGAACATGTTCTTCAAGGTCAAAGGGAGGCCACCCATCCTCCATTTGTTAATTTGGATTTTCATGAGGTGGATTCTATACCTCGAATCATGGCTCATACTTTCTCTGAACTTGTTATTGGTTTTAACCTTTCTAACAAAGAAAATACTTCTAATTCATGGAATAAAGATGTCCTGGTCTTGTTTAGCAATAGCTGGTGCTCATTTTGCCAAAGAATGGAAATGGTTGTTCGTGAAGTATATCGGGCCATCAAGGGCTATGTGGATATGTTAAACAGGGGATCTCAGAATGTGAAAGGTATTTCTGATCTTGGCCTTGGGTTCAAATGGTATCTAATACTAATCTCTAGGATAGTACTGATACAATCTGTGTATATTACTACTGTTTGTATTTTCAGTACCTCTGGTACTTTGCATATAATATAATTATCTAATTTTGCTGAGCAAAAAAAAAAAAAGCTTTTGTGTGGGTGTGTGTGTTTCTGTTCTTCTCTACACTCTACCGCTACCACCACATAATTCACTCTGTTAAATATGCTTGTTTAGGGTAATTGGTTTCAGCTAGTTTTGCTTTCTCTTTGGTTTTTTGCTAAAATGTGAGAAGCTTGTGGTTTTGCTTTTAGTAAACTGCTCAGTAGCTTCTAGTTAGCAATTGGCTGTTCCTGTTTCTGTTGTGCATGTTATACCCGCCAACTACTTGCCACTATCAAATTGAATGTTACTTGATCATGGAATGTCAATTTTCACTTGTAATTTGTAAATGATTTTGACTCTGCACCTCCATCTTAACATGAATCCCAATGGTTCTTGTACTGTTTGGTGGACTTTATTCATGTTGGATGATGTTGTTTGAATTGATTTTTGGATGAATTTCCTGATCAAATGGTAGATCTCTAAAAGTTTAACAATTGATCATTACATGGCAGAAAATTTGAATCATGTCATGATGAAGCTTCCGGAAATCTACTTGTTGGACTGTACATTGAATGACTGTGATTTGATACTGAAGTCTGTAGATCAGGTACTTGTTTTTGGTCCATCGTCTCTTTTTTATATTATGTATTATTGTTGTGCTTTCCTGAGTATTTTGAGTTCAGTAGTTGGTTGTATTTGTTTGGCAATATATTACTCATCTCTGTCACTATTTTTGGGTGAAATGAAGATGATGGATTGTAGATTGATACTTTTACGAAGAAATTTTAGAGTATTGGGCTAAAACAATGCTCTCTGGTTTTAGTACCCTTCTTCCCCCCCCCCCCCCCAAAAAAAAAAATAAAAACTTATTAAAGAATTGGTGGGGCTTGAATTGGGCAAAAAGTTATTTTTCAACTTGAATTTGAATTCTAGAAATGGATAAGTCCAACTGATCACATGCAGTTCAAAATACCAAAAATGAAATCCAGTAAGCAACAATGTTGTTAAATAACAGCCATGGAGGAATGGCATGGCAGATTTTTTGCCTACCGCCATAGGCAATTTGTGAAGGGGGGCCAGGCATGGCAGAATTTTGGCCTTCTTCCATGTTCCGCCATCCACCATTAATAACACTGGTAAGCAGTGTCAGCAGGCTAATGTTCATTCAGTGGAGTATTTGGAATACCAATGTAAAGAATCCTTTCTGCCTGGGACATCTGCAAGCATTAAAGGACATCAATGCCTTTTTAAAGCTTAGTTAACTAATCTTGTAGCTTAGTTAGCATATTTTTAATGAGTGAAAAACATTTATAAATTGGAATAATAAAATTTGAGATGGAATTATTTAATTCGCATTGCAAAGACTAGAGGGACGCTCCTTTGTTTTCTTTTTTTATATTTTTATTTTTTTTGTTAACAATGGATGCCATGAAGACATATGATGAATCTCATCTATAATTTATTTGAAATAACATTGAATTTAAATAGTTAATTGTCTGGCCTGCCTAATTGATGTTGCTTGATGTACTTTTAATATGCAGAGGGAAGTTTATCCTGCTCTGATTTTATTTCCAGCAGAAAAGAAGCAGCCTCTTCTTTATGAAGGAGATATGGCTGTAATTGACGTTATGAAGTTTGTGGCTGAGCACGGAAGTAACTTCCATCAACTTATAAGAGACAAAGGTAAATTTTCATGTGATATACTATTTTTTATATATAATTTATCAAATCACATTTGACTCAGTGACTGTTGGTGTCAAACTTGATTGCATACTCATGATCATTGATTCCACACCAATTCCTCATTTCCTATCCATTTTGATTATTAGTATCTACTTAAACTTATCAGGTTCTATTCAGATTCAGATGAACTTGATTAGTGGAGTCATAGACTTGTAGCTAGTGAATCTTCCATTACCTTCTGCTTTTAACAGCCCATTGTCTTTTAATTCCTTGTAATCTGTTTGTTCAAACTTTAACATTTACTGTGGTAGTCTAAGTTTATTCTTGACTTCGTTTCACTGTTCCAGTGGCAGTTTTGTGGGTATCTGAAGGAGCAGTCAAGAATCAGAACTTACATGATACTTTGCAAACTGATATCCACCCGGAATCACTTCATTCACGTAACAAATATCATGGAGCCCCAGGTCCAGACAGAATGCTAGACCAGGTGGTCAGACCTAACCTGATGAATTCACCTGCATCAAATGAACTGCATGAAGCATCACCTCACGTGGTTATTGGTTCAGTGTTAATTGCCACAGAAAAGCTTTTGGGGGTTCATCCATTTGATGGATCAAAGATTCTCATTGTTGCAGCCAATCAAGTAACTGGATTTCAAGGTCTTATTCTCAACAAACATATACAATGGAGTTTTCTGCCTAAATTGGAAGAAGGCTTGGAAAATTTGAAAGAGGCTCCTCTGTCCCTGGGGGGTCCAGTAATGAAAACTGGAATGCCTCTTTTATCCTTAACTAGAACAGTTTCCGGAAATAATTTACCTGAAATCATCCCTGGAATTTACTTCCTTGATCAAGTAACAACAATTCGTAAAATTGAGGAGCTGAAGTCAGCAAATCAACCGGTTGGGGATTACTGGTTTTTCTTGGGGTATTCAAGTTGGGGATGGAACCAGTTATATGATGAGATGGCGGAAGGAGCTTGGAACTTGAGTGAGGATGCAACGAGAAATTTAAATTGGCCGTGATTGCCATTTATTGTCCATCTTTACTGTTGTGCTAATAACATTTCTTTCATCCTTCTAAATGATAGAATTAATTTACTAAGCATACAGTAGAAAGTAATTTCCAGCATCCGTGATTTATTAAAAGTCTTGGGGGCGCAGAATTAGGAAAATGTGTGCTTGGGTAAGTCATTAATCTAAAATATTGTTTAGAAATGGTTACTTCAACCACACCTTGCGTGTGTGCCAAAAAAAGAGAGAAAGAAAAACCATACACCTTGCGTGTTATGTTTTTCTACGCTAAAGATACTAAATCAGACATAACATTAAACTTCAACTTTCTACTATACGGTTTGACTTGAAGTTTATATTAAAGGTTCTAATATAGGCTTTTTTTACCAAACAAGGTAAAAATTTACATAATTTTTCAATCAGGAATATATTTTAAAAAATTATCTAAAGTTAAGATAAGTCGTAACATTTGTTACAATTTTTTTTTAACTGAAATCGTAAAATTATTTAAGATTTTAGTAAATTTAAGATTTTTAAATTTTTTTTTTTAAAAGTTAACGACTTTGAAGTTATAAATTTGTTTTTTTAAAAAATTTATGATTGTTTAGATTTTATTTTTATTTTAAATTAAAAAATTAAAAAATATATATTTAAATATATGATAAATAATATTAAGTTGACTTAGTTATTGGTATATTTTTTATAAATTTATTTGATATGTTATTATTTTATTTTAATGTTTTATTATTTAAAAAAATTATATATTTTTTTATTTAAAGTTAAAAAAAACAGGTTTACTAAACCTTTAAAAAAATTAAAAAAAAAGTTTTACAACTTTAAAATTGTAAGACCAAAAAAAAATCATAAATTTACTGAAATCATAAATAATTTTATGATTTCAGTAAAACAAAAATTGATTTTAAAGTCGTTAAAAAATATTTAAATTAAAGTCATACGACTTCGATTAAAAAAAAAAAATAAATAAAAAATGATAACATATCTTACAACTTATTCTATTTTGGATAATTTTTTAAAATATATGTCAAGTTGAGAAATTGTGTAAATTATTACCCTATTCTGTCAAAAAGGCTCTAATATAACAACTGCATATTTTCTTATGACATACGAGTAATAGATTAACTAGTGTAATATAATCCTATATAATTTTGGAGTGAATGACTTGTTTATCGTTTATTTAGTGTGTTTGAAAGACAAATTCTAAATTTGATTATAAGTAAAATTTATGATTTTTTTTATTTTATATTTAGAATATATCTAAATTTGGTTGAATATGAAAATTGAAAACGCATAATTTAATTAGTTTTTACTTTTTTATTATTGGAGGTGATAATATTTGTTTTTATAACTTTATCCATTTTACGCATTCTTAATTAATTATAAAGGCAGAAAAAAAATCACTTATTCATTTATAATGTTTCAAGCATGAATTTTATTTTCAAATTAAATGAGTTCTATAAAATGATGAAGCATTAACCGGTGAAAAATCAAAATGAAAGTTCCCATGGAGACGGAAAGCGAAAAAGAAAGAAAAAAAAAAGGAAAAAAGATTCATACGATGGATGCATAAACGCCAGTCACACACGTCAAGATAAGGTTAGACCGTTATACAAGTGTGAGAAAAATTCCATGTCTTAGATTATACTCTCCAGTGAGAGAGTTATGGCAAATGCTGGAAATCTGATATCACCAAGGAACTTTAATCCAATAATATTCAATCCATACCACTATGCAACTAAGCTCAAAACCTTGAGGTTGCTCTCTCGGTTTCACTCTTACAACAATAATGCCACTGTCACTGCTTCCAAAAGAAAGGATGACTTGCAATCTCCATTGGTGACTTAACTCTCTTTCTATATATAATATCTCCTCAATTCCCGTTTTTTTTTTATTATTCCTCTAATAACAGAATCTTTACTAACTTTTCTTATATTCATGATTCTTTACTAACGTTTCATATTTTCATTTCTGCGCCTGTATGTGGTCGCAAATTCCTGTTAAATATCCAACTGAAGTTTAATAAACTAAATACTAATAAAGGGCCTTAATGTGTATAACATATATAGTAAATCTTGTAATAATGACAGTGTCTTAGGACCAAGATTTATTCCTTAACCATATGATATGTCTAATGCTATTTACTTGATATGATCAAATATAGATTGGGAAGAACACGAGCAGGGCTCCTCGCCGTCTGATCACAATATCACCAGGTGATGGCAAATATCATGGGGATTGGACTTGTGACTATCGCGTCTCTTTGCACGACCTAGAGTTACAGGATTTGATTGAAGATGATAATAACTCACGTAAGGATGCTCAAGTTTTCATCAATCTCTCTATCCAAAAGGTGCTTACATATACTTTATTTTCGTGTGTGAATGAAAATTTTGGATTAAAATTGTGATTGGAATTGACTAATGTACCAAAATATGCGTTCATGCATTTTTAATGTTAATGAGAGGATTTTGAATTTATTTTGTATCTTTATTGATGACTAGAATTAATACTCCCAGATTTCTAAGTCAATTGTTTAATTTAGTCCGTTGAACATGGTAATGCCAGCATGCTAGCTTTGGTTTATCGGTGGATGGAAGAGTCACCACATCCTTCACTAGAAAATGTAGCACCTGTTCTTCTCCGTATTGCCGACAGGTATTTTCTTTCATCATGAATAATGTACTAATTAATTTCTTGGTTTGAGATTTGTTACATTCCTTGACAATGTAGATGTTCTATTTTTTATTCAAATACCATTGTACTCATATCTATTGATTGTGATCTCTAATTGTAATCTTTTGAACATTATGAGTTTGATTCTTCTTGTTTTCATATTTTTGAGACCTCTTAATATAATTAGGAAGGTTTATACACAAATAAGTATCTCCTCAAGTGGATATTTTAGTGGTTGAAGTGTAAGAGAATTTTGATAAGAGTGATATAACCATTCAATAAAAACTCATGTTGATAATATATCTCGGATGGCTTTGAACACTATCCAAAGCTTTCAAGTGGAGGATAAGATTCAGCGTCCAAATGTGAGTTCCGCTCAATGTTAGTCATATTGCTGGTTCCTCCTCCTCCAGGAAGGTTCAAACTGAACTGTGATATGCTGCTGTTGGTCGAGCAGCTGTAGGGGAGGGATCCGAGACTATAATGGTTCGGTTATTGTTTCATTTGCTTTCAAGTTGGGTGTTTGTTCGATTACGCAAGCTGAGCTTTGGGCCGTTGTGCTTGGAATTCAAAATAGCATGGTCACGTAGATACAAGGATCTCATGGTGGAATCGGATTCGAAGGCTGCTCTAGCTCTGGATACAGAATGGTTGCGCCAAGCATTTCATGCTTGTTTTCAACTGGTTCATGCAGTTAGAGCTTATGAGGATATTGGTGGTCTTTTCTCCCGGTGTCACACACACCAGGAACCAGGAGGCAAATCAAGTAATGGATATTTTGTCCATATTTGGTCTATCTAGTGACACTGATGTTCATGTTTTTGAGTTTATTCCTGCTTTTCTTTGTAATGCTGTGACAGCTGATGCTGCATATATTTTGTTTCCTCATGGTTACTAAATAAAGAGTTTCGTAATTCGTTAGGGGCTTCCAGCCCCTCTTGACCACCAAAAAATTATGCTTAGTTTCTTTACCAAAAATACATTATACACCTAAGAATTTCTTGGAATGAAAATGTGTTATTTGCCTGCATAATGTTGTTGCAATTGTTCTGCTTTCTTTTTAAATACTATTATACATGTATGTTCTCAGCGCACACATACATAAAAAATACTTTCTTCAAGTTATCTAATCTTGAAGATATATGATATATCATCGACATCGTCAAATGTTGATTATGTTTTGGAGTATGCTTTTAAATATATTTTATGGATAACTCCATGTCTTTACTAATGGCTACAGATTGATGCAAAATTTAACGTATGGGTTCTTATAGCACGTAGAGATGACCGCAAGATACCGCTACCTGATATTGGAGGTGACCCTAATGTAAGTCTCGTTTGCGCCTCTTCTTCAACTCACTTTTGATGTAAAGTGAGTTATCTCTGTGAGGTATTTTAACATAAATTAAGGGTAAAAATACTCTTATTTTATCACTTTAGATGAATTAAATCTATAATTTCTCACTATTATTAGCTATAAAAGGGAGGCACTCAGTGAGGGCTGGAGATGACAGATGTATGTATGCAGTCTTACCTTAGCAAGAGAAACATTAATTAGTTCTAAATGTTCAAATTTGAGACTCAAAATGTGTTACCTCTAAAGTTGTACTATTATTAAATATTTTCTATGTTATAAATTGTAATATAGCTTTTTACCTCCATACTTTAAGAAGTAATGACAATACCTGTACCAAATTTTTAGTCATGGGATGATTTCAAAGCTTATTATATTCAATAGTGTTGCCCAAATAATAAAGGATAGTCTAACATAGTTACTCATACATTGCAGGTGATTTATGTTAGACCGGGATACGAAGTTGATCTTGATTCTCTTGTACAAGATGCCATCCGATTAAACTCTGTAGTAAAAGTATATTTAGCAGAATTGCAAATCATGATTTTACAAGTTGGGTTTCAAAAAAAAAAATATATATATTTTGACAACCCACAGTTTTGTTTATATTTATATTTAATTTTGCAGGATACTTGCTCAGAATTGTGCGAGAAATCTGAGGGTACAATACAATGTAAGCATTTTTTTTTTTAATTTAAAAAGTTAAAGGCATTCAACAAGGTCATTTTTTATTACTTTTTTTCTTCTGTTTTGTAATACAAGGGAACACCAACAATACAAAGTAACCTCGAAAAAGAGAATCAAGATAAGCCTATTAAAGATGGTTTTATTTTTCAGATATAACTGGACAAGGCCAAGCTTCTGTTGATAAAAGGTGGTCAAGACTATTGGAACTAAAGAAAGAAAATTTATGATCTATAATACAATGTAAGAAGTTTTATATATAGAATAATAGTCAGTTTGCAAATAGATTGGATAATTTGTCTTACTTAGTTCTGCATGTGTATACCTCTGCAGACATTGGATAATATATTTTACGAAACAATTCAGCTTTTTAGACCTTCAAGTACAAGCGAGATTCTTATAGTTTTAGCCATGAATTTTTTAAGTCTCATCTGAAGTCGATTTAGAACGCACAGGCTAAAACTTTTTTTTTAATATACAATTAACACCATGGATTTATTTGAACAAATGAGTTGGCATATAGCTAACCTGAAACTATCACTGCATTCCATTTTCCAAAATCAACTAACACTCCAGATTTCTGCCCCAGGAATTTTCCCGGTGACAGACCGCTGCAAAATGCAGTTTCATATAAAAAAAATGTTAGAAATCTCTGTCGTCATTATTCATATAAAAAAATGGTGACAATTTAATTTCAATTGACATCCATATTGATTAGCAAACGAGCTTTTAACGAACAAGATCCACAAGGAAGAATCACTGATCCTGGTGATGTATCAACATTCATTATAGATATCCCACTTCCCTCCCTCAATAAGGAATATCCCATATTCTTCAATTCCAACGAGTCTACAGAGAAGTAATCACCACATCTGCATTGGTAAAACAGTTCCAATGCTTCTCCATCATCTTCAATCATCATATCCTGCAAGCTCAAATCTTCGGCAACATCAGCAGCCAAGACATCCTGCCTTGAACTACGCAGGTCATTATCATAAAACGAGCGGGAGCTTGAATTACTCAGAATCTCCCACGCCTTTTGTACTTTAAGAAATCTCTCTTCCGCTGTTTGATTGCTGCTGGATGTCTCGGACGTCTTCAATAGCTTATCAGGATGTAAGCTGAGTACAGCACTTCTATAACTAGCACGAATTTCTTCATAATTTGCATCTTCCTTTACATTGAGAACCTCATAATGGGTTTCCTGAGTATCATTCTTGTCCAGAAGCATTTTTTTGGATGTTACTTGAGCTCAAATCACTCAGAGTGAAAGGTTGTCTGCATCCAACAGATAAAACATTAGAAACAAGCAAATTGTCATACTATTATCACAAAAAGTATAAATCTAATTACAAACCATATATCACAAACCCTCTTGTTTGGAACAAAGCTTGAAATCAATGGAATCCAATTGAATCCCATTGTCAGGAGTATATTTTAAATCAATGCTAGAAAGAAATAGTATTGGTATATAATGTCAGAGAAAGTCAAATTATGCATAATTTTTATTCATCAGGAATGACTGAGTTTGTTTGTGACTATTAGTGTTTCATTAGTATTTTCCGTTGCCATAGTTGAGTGTATTTTGTATAGTTGAACTTTGTCCAGCATGGTCAAGGTTTTCAAACTCAAGAATTCAAGTAAACTCGTAACTATAAGTGACAGAATTATATCACACAGTATGAAGATCATACTATATTTTATGATAATGAACACACAGAACACATCATAATTTATATCAGACAGAGATTATATCATAATTTTTTTTCTTTCTAAAAAGGGCGATTAAATAATAATTTACAACCCAGTACTCGTGTAACAGAACACATATTATACTTATAGGTGTTTCAAGATGGATTTCAAAACCAAATCATGTTGTGAATGTGAGTGAATGACATAGCACAGCCAACAAAATAAAATTGGAAAAACATATTAGTATAACATAACACAACCTAGAAGAAAAAATTAGAAAAAAATTATAAATTAGAATAGAACACAACCAAAATAGAGAAAACCACTCAAAATGGATGGTGAGAGAGGCGAAGTTGAAACCATGAAGTGGGGCATGAGAGAGACTAACTTGAAACTGTGTACAGATACGTGAAATCATGAATGGGTGGTATTAAAGAACTCCGTACAATAATGGGTCGTCTTCAACTCTGCCTTCTGGCTATGTTATGGGTGCTCTTCATTGAGGACGTGACGTGGGTGGCTTCGAGAAACAGAGCAATCTCGTGCCCTAAATTTCTCTGATTTAGTGTGCCTCAAAATGGAGCTGCTGGGTGTCGTTTGGGACAATAAATGGTGACCAACTGAATGAGCCCGCAAAGAAACGATTCTGGCTCGGTGGAGGGCGGAGGCTGCTTGGATTGTAATCTGTGGGATAAGATGGTTGGCTTGGGTTTGAAGCCAAATATTGTTACTTTTAATGCTCTAATTAATGGGTTTTGTAAGAAGAAGATGATTAAGGAAGCAAGAAAACTCTTCGATGATATAGCTGAACAAGATTTGGTTCCCAATGCAATAACATTCAATACAATGATTGATGCATTCTGCAAAGCCGGGATGATGGAAGAAGGATTTGCACTGTGTAATTCAATGCTAGATGAAGGCATTTTTCCAAATGTTTCAACCTATAATTGCTTAATTGCAGGGTTGTGCAGAAACCAGAATGTAAGAGCTGCAAAGAAGCTTCTTAATGAAATGGAGAACTATGAATTGAAATTTTTCCAAATGTTTCCACCTATAATTGCTTAATTGCAGGGTTGTGCAGAAACCAGAATGTAAGAGCTGCAAAGAAGCTTCTTAATGAAATGGAGAACTATGAATTGAAAGCCAATGTTGTAACATATAACATCTTAATAGGTGGGTGGTGCAAAGATGGTGAATCAAGTAAGGCAGAAAAATTACTTGGTGAAATGCTCGACGTTGGTGTCAAACCTAATCATGTAACATATAATACATTGATGGATGGATATTGTATGGAGGGAAATCTCAAGGCAGCATTGAAGGTGAGGACCCAGATGGAGAAATATATCAAAAACTCTCTTGTTTGGAACAAAGCTTGAAATCAATGGAATCCAATTGAATCCCATTCTCAGGAGTATATTTTAAATCAATGCTATTCTGAACTCCGTTGTAACTTCTCAAAACATAGTAAGGTTTTGTCTGGATAAATTTCTCATTAAGTACTAATAGGGAAAAAAAGGTAAAATGAATTAAACTACTCTCATATGTCAAAGTCAACATGTGCACTTCATCTTTTATAATCTAACTTTTCCAAAGGCTGAGGTAACATAAGTTGATTTTAATTTATAGAAGTTTGATTCATTTGGCATTCTTGTATTATCTTCTTCTATAAGTATTTATTCAAACAAAGCGTTTGCGATTGAGATTTAGTAATGAAGAACCAGAAAACAACTCAGCAGTAATAAAACTTTAATGCAGTCTTAATCAAAATAAGCATTTCTACCATTTTGAAAGCTTCAAAATAATCCAAAATCTTGATCAAACAAAAACAATGACCGAAGCTCGAAGTATATCCCAATAAAGTCCAGACGCGAAAAATCAATCCAACCATCAAATAAACAATATCCCAATGATACAATATTAAGTCCAGGAGCAGAAAATCAATACAAAGTTCAAAGTGCACAGAAACAATGAATGCAGTGAAAGAAGTATCGTAACATTTAATTGTCATGTGGCTTTAGCCACCCTGACTTTCAGCTTTTGAATACGAAACTAACACATTCTGCCACAAATACAACATCCCTCTGTTTGTTATAGACAATTGAAGACCACACAAACAAAGAGGGACGTTCGTGGAGGGGTAACACAAAGAGTTGCGGCAGTTTAAACGACACCGTTTGAAAAAGCGAAATGCGAGTGAGAACGTACCCGGAATCGGAATCGAAATTGAAGTTTGGTTAGATCTGTGATTTTTTTATGGCTTCTCTTCTCCAGTTTCTGCTCTCTTCCTCTTCCTCTTCAGCACACTTGTTAGGTCGAAATAAATATCATTTCCTTCCCTCTTTTTTTGTTATCTATAGAAATCCAAATAAAAGATAAATATTTTAAAAAATTCGCCCCCTTCTTGATGTTGAATTGAGTGATGGGAATTTTGTAAATTGATTTTTTTTATTAAAATTTAATTTTAAGTAAAATTATTTTAGGTTGGACTTACTCCTTTGTTTCTTTTTAATTGTTGATTTTGTAATTTTATTTATTTATTTGTCATTTTCAAAGTTTAAAATAACATTTTTGTTAATTATATCCTTATTTATCATCTAACTTAGATCAGTTCACACTTTTACCATTAGTATTTATTTATTGTGAAGTAAAAATGAAAAAAAAATATGATAAGAAACTTTAAAATTATTTTATGAAAATTTATTGTATTTTTTTATAAAAATGAAAGTGTAATTGTCACTCATTATAGTCCAAAATTCAAAAAATTATGACTTAGGTGACAAATTAACATATTTTTTGAGACCAATAAAATGACAACAAAAAATCAAGTTTTAAAATTCAAGTTAACAACATAGCGACTTTTAGGACATTTTTTAAATCATTTTATTATTTTCAACAACTAAATTTGTCCTTATTTTTTATTTTCTAAAAATATTTTCATTCATCGAAGCATGAACAATAATCTCTTTTGTTTGATCTAATCTTACTAGTTAAATATAGTTTATCATCAACTAATCACATTATTATATGAAAAATTATTAATTTTCTTAATAATTACTTTATAATGCGTTAATGAATAAGAGATAACATCTTTAAAGGAAATTACTTTTTAATCATGATGGGGCATATTTCAATGAGCATACTCCCGTGAGTTTCACTCATGAAGTGATCGTACTTAATTTGAATCTAAGGTATTGCCTGAGTATTGCCTCGAGTAAGTTTTCCCACTCACCTTTTCGATATATATCTCTCACACTACAATAGTAAAGTCTACAGTTGTGAAATCCAGTTCAGTCCGTCGGACCGGTCCAATCGGGATCCGGTGACATAACCGGATCAATTTCACTATTAGACTGTTCATGCATATGATTCCGAATGGTTCGACCAAACTAGGCCGATTTTGTGGAAACCCGATGACCTGACCGCTGAACTAGCTATGCACCTTAGAAAAAATAACAAAAGTATAAAAAATTTATCTGCACCTTTTTTGTTTATTGAAAATTGGACTTGTGTTTTAATTTAGGTAATTACTATTTACACTCTCTTTATTACTAATACATTTCACTTCACTTGTATTATTAACTTTAATGCTATTTTTTATTTTGGAGTATGAAACTATAGATTTGATTTTTGTCCATCAAATAATATTAATTATATGTTTATATATAATATATACACATATAATTTTAATTTTTTTAATATTGACCGGGCGGTGCACTCAGAATGGTGGAATCGCAAATGGTTCGAGGAAGTAAGCTAAGCTAGCCCTAACCTAACTCTAAACATACATAGCATCACCAACCTATTTCTTCTTCCTTCCAACAAGTTCCAACTCGAAACACTCACTCACTCCTCTCTTTGCTCTCAACTCCACACTCTCACTCTGGTTCGTTATCATTCCCTCTCTCTCTCTGCTCTGTTCATTTCATTCCTTAATTGCTTTATATCGAATTTCGCATCCCTATGTCTGTCGCCTTATAAATTACGATTCGCCTTTGCCAAAATTCTCGTTCGTTGCCGTGTTTCCGCCGTCGCCGATTGTTCTGACCGCAGATCGGTTTCAATGGCTTCACCGGCGTGGTTGCCGCAGGAGTCGCAGCCACCAGTGTCTGGTGAAACGCCTCTTCCCATGGCTTCTTCCGCTCATACAACTCCTTCTACTGGTAAACCTACTGCACCTTTACGTTTTCTTTATGATTTTAATTCGTCGAATGTTATTCCTACTGA
The DNA here is from genome assembly GCF_000004515.6 of Glycine max. Taxonomy (NCBI): domain Eukaryota; kingdom Viridiplantae; phylum Streptophyta; class Magnoliopsida; order Fabales; family Fabaceae; genus Glycine; species Glycine max. The sequence continues at coordinate 7,782,035 of NC_038247.2, forward strand.
ATCAGTTAAAGTAACAGCTCATGCAAAATTATTTAACGCAACCGCGTTTGTAGCTCCGGCACCGGCACCGCCATTCGCTTACGGCATGCTTCAGAATGTTAACGCTTCCGGAAGTTCTCAACAGTCATCGACGCATCCTGTTAGTATAGTACCGAGTTATTTGTTTCTAGTGTTAGGTTTATGGTGATGTGATGTTGTATTTCAATCTCTCCACTCTATTGGTTATATTTGTTATTTTTTTAATGCAGGGGATGAAATCCAATTCTGCAGTGAATCCCATGGTTGTTCAACCTCCAGGTGTCTCTTTACATGCTGCTCCTTCATTTTCATATAATATTCCCCAAAGTGGTGCCATTTTTTCTAGCAACCAACAGCATGCACAATCTAGCACTGTAAGCCCCGTACTCTTACTTTAAACTGAAGAGAGTGCAATTTGGTGAGATTGATTGGAGAGAAGGGAATACGTTTGAGTGATTCCATATATTAGGAAATTTGTCAAAATTTTAGGATATGATTGTTTGAATGGGTGGAAAATTTGGAATGAAGATTACCTGACACTTGATCAGTTTGACAACAATATATGAAGATTAATAAACCCTAAACCCTAAACAACAATATGGGACAGTTGAAAGTGGTGGAGTCAGGAGTGCAACTCCTTTATGCTCCACCCTCTATTATGAAACTGAATTGAAAATGAGATTTTCCTCCTGGTACCAAGCAACAATTAGTTATGATTAAACACCAAAATCTTTCAATTCCTTGCTTCAGTTGTACCTCCCCTCATTTTGATGCCATTTCACTTTCATGTTTCAACCTACTCAAACACGAATGATAACGACTTTTAAATGCTCACAGTGAACTAAGTGTCCAAAACTGGGCCTAGTATGTACAGCATATGTGCTTAAGCCTTAAGTGAAATGAAATGTGCTCAAACTGTAGGACGCCAGCAACTTTAATATACACAAGACTCTGATGATATAATAGTGAAGAGGTTTGGTTGGTTACATGCTATGTGTTACTTCTATACT